>NC_042997.1:205229851-205269851 GCF_006345805.1 Octopus sinensis | reverse complement strand
TTAGTCTTGAGGTTCCACATTTTGCCAGTTTCTGTTTCAAGATCTTTATACTTGCTGAGTTGCTGGTAAGCCATGACATACCTATATGTCGATTGGAACATGATTCCTGCGCCATACAGAACTACTGTGACTACGCGTGAGTTTATTGCCGAACATGATTTTCTGTCTGACGTCTTTCAATATGATGTCTGGCCTATTCGCATCTATCTTTCTGTCAGTTTGAACGGTGACTTTCCTGAGGAGTGAGATGTGGTCATTTTCAAGTGTTGGAGGTGGTTTGTGTTCCCACCAGTTTTTATCCTGGGGCAGGTCCAGGTTTTGAAAATTACCCAGTGAATATACTGTGCTGCTCTATTATGCCTGTTGGGATACTCTGTAGGCGCAAGAAGACAGGACATAGATCAATGGTTTCATTTTGTTGTTTACATACACGACATGTTGGGCTACTGCTATTCTTTAATATGTTGGCCTGGTAGTTCCTTTCAGGTAGACATTGATCTTGGGCTGCTATGATAAAGCCTTCTGTTTCTGATTTTAAGCCAGAAGACACTAACCATTCATGAGTAATGGCTTTGTCAATACTGGCATTATTAGCTCCCTTGTGGTATTTACCACTGAGAGGCCATTTATCCGTAAGAATATCTAAGAAAGCAGTTTTAGCGCGGGTCTTCATACGCTTAGCTTTTTCTGTGCTTGTTTCTGGGATTTGTTGTACTAGGAATTCACTTCGACAATCCTTTGCCTGTTTTGTTACTCAGTATGATGCTTTCTTGTTTTTATGCTTTAAGACAAGTTTTAACATCCAGTCATCAGAGTTTCCAGGTAGGTGTTGAGGCCAATTGTGGCAATTTTCATTGCTAATTCCAGCTGTAAAAGTCCACGGCATCTTTCTTTTTTGGCAGCTAAAGTTGGTCTATATCTTCCTTAGTGTGGTGCATTCTATGCATTGTCAACAATTTTCAGATTTTTCTGTCAAGATTACAGATTTCAGTGATTGACCAGTTAATGATATTGAAACTATAAGTCACGACCGGTATGGCTAAAGTATTGATCGCTTTGATCCTGTTTCTTGCATTCAGCTCTGTCTTGAGTATTGCTTTTACCCGGCGATAACATTCTCTTCTGTTCATTTCCCTCATCATTGAATGTTTTATTCCATCACTTTAAATATCACTAAGTATTTTTAGCTCTCCGCTGACTCTAACTCCTTTATGATATTCTGCTGGTGAAGATTAACGTTGGATGTTTCTGTCATTTTGCCTTTCATAAAAGTAGCTTTTGCACATCTATCGAAGCCAAATTGAATCCTGACGTCATCACTGAATTGTTTAACAATTGCTAGTAAACCTTGTAGTTGTTAGTAAGTTTTTCAAAAGAACTTTAAATCAACCATGTAAAAGAGATGATTTATATTTTTATCAAACATTTTATATCCATATTGTACATCATTGAGCAATTTAGAGAGAGGTATTAAGGCTAGACACAAGAGGAGTGGTGATAGTGAGTAACCCTGGAAAATGCCACATGAAATTCTTACAACTCCAGCATTGACAAATTCATTGTCACTGTTCAAAGTCAGTGTTATTCTCTATGATCTCATACTTACAGACAAGAGGTTTTGCAGAGTCGGTGCTATTTTATACATTTCCAGTCATTTCTTAATCCATCTATGTTGTAGAATATCAAAAGCATTTTTATAATCTACCTAGGCTTTCGACAAGTTCATGTGTCGTTTGTGATAATATCTTGAGGTTCCACATTTTGCCAGTTTCTGTTTCAAGATCTTTATACTTGCTGAGTTGTTGGTAGGTCTTGACAGATACGTTTATGTCGATTGAGACAATCATATCAAAGAGGAGGCATGATTTTAAACTGAAGTCTATCCATACAATGTTTGGCCTATTCTTCTTCTTCTTCTTCTTCTTCTTCTTCTTCTTCTTCTTCTTCTCCTTCTTCTTCTTCTTCTTCTTCTTCTTCTCCTTCTTCTTCTTCTTCTTCTTCTTCTTCTTCTTCTTCTTCTTCTTCTCCTCCTCCTCCTCATCATCATCATCATCACCATCACCACCACCACCACCACCACCATCGTCATCGTCATCGTCATCATCATCATCATCATCATCACCATTATTGTTATTATTATTATTATTATTATTATTATTATTATTATTTTGTTGTCTTTGCACAGCTTCTAATGCTGGAGATGTACTACGGTGTCAGCTGTCCACTACCACTGAACTAAGGTAACACCCCTTATTTTTTGAGCACCATCCGGAATATTCGATCGGTTCCAAGCAGTGCTGTTTTCTACAAGTGCTCCGCCCTTATTGCAGCCCGATTTGTTTCATATATTTCTCAAGATTTTTACTCACTTTTCCCAGGGTTCCAACAATTATTGGTACTACTACCACCTTTTTCATCGACCACAACAGCTTAACCTCCCAAGCTGACCTGTTACATCTATCGACTTTTCTTTCTTCTTTATCGCATAACTTCTTGTCAGCTGGGCACGCTATATTTATGATCCAGCATCGTTTCCTTTCTTTCTCAATTAAGACTATTTCTGGTTTCCTATCCTCTATCTCATTGTCGCACTCAATCATAAAATCCCACTGGATCTTTGCATTATCATTTTCGATGATGATTTCGGGTTTATGTTTATACCACTGTTTTACTTTGATGAGTTTATACTTGTTGCAAAGTGTCCAATGGACAATCTTTGCTCTATTTTCATGAATTCTCTTATATTCTTTCTGGGTTACTGGCGCACTTTGACTGGTAATACGCCATACGGTTTCACCATTTTGTCTACAAACTCTGTACTTATCACTTTCTGCAGTGTTGTCTATTCTGTATTTGATGTAATTGGTTCTTAATGCTTGCTCTTAGGCAGCACAGATTAGAGTCTCTGTTCTCGGTTTTAAATCACTTTTAGTCATCCATAGCCATCTTTTTTCTCTGTCTGTCTTATTTTCAATATGTCTATGAAATTGTCCATTCATTCTTTTCTTTATCCACCTATTTTCAGTTTCATTCATTTTAGATTTCTTGTATAGTGCTTTATCTTTGCAATCTTTCATCCTACACAAGCCTAGCCTTCTTACGTCCCCCTCTTTTTCTTACTACATTAAGTCTGTCTGTACCACTTTCTGGGTAGAGTATCCCATATCTCGTCAACAACTTCCTTGCCTTTCTGTCCAAGCTGTTTAGTTCGTCCGGTAGCCGCATACCAACCGATATGTTGTATTTCAGTGACGTCTTAGGCACTGATGTCGCAAATAGCCAGTAGGCTTGTGAAAGAATAATTATTAACGACAAAAGTATTATTAGTACCAGAAGGCAATGTTTACATCTACCCGAACGTATCAGACGATTCTCTTTTGCGAACGACGTGAATATGTGCGCCCCATGTGTCAATATGAGAAGTCCTCTCAAGGTATATAATTCAGTATTGGGTGTTCTAACAAATCATCCACGTTAAGTTGGATATAAAGATTGTTTTTTGGTACTAATACTGCTTCTGTCGTTAATAATTATGATTTAAGTGAAGTTAAACAGTTTTTGTGTTTTGCTATATCTAAATTCTCTTCACACTGCAATCGTCTTTCTTTCAATATACGGCTTCAGAAAAGGCGGCGAGCTGGCAGAAATGTTAGCACACCGGGCGAAATGCCTTGCGGTATTTTGTCTGCTGCTAAGTTCTGAGTTCAAATCCCGCCGAGGTCGACTTTGCCGTTCATCCTTTCGGGGTTCATTAAATAAGTACCACTTACGCACTGGGGTCAATATAATCGACTTAATCTGTTTGTCTGTCCTTGTTTGTCCCCTCTGTGTTTAGCCCCTTGTGGGTAGTAAAGAAATGGGTATTTCGTCTGTCTTTATGTTCTGAGTTCAAATTCCGCCGAGGTCGACTTTACCTTTCATCCTTTCGAGGTCGATTAATTAAGTACCAGTTGCGTACTGAGGTCGATCTAATCGACGTGCCATCTGCAACAAAATTTCAGGCCTTGTGCCTAGAGTAGAAACGAATATACGGCCTCAGATAAAAACTTTTAACTCCTATACATGTGCGTGCGCGTGTTTAGGAGTTACATCCGCACACACATGCAACGTCGCAAATTACACGGACACACACTCATACACACTCATACACACACATACACACACATACACACACATACACACATATACATACACATTTAATTTACATTTATGTATATGTGTGTACATGTCTGCCTACATGTTTGCTTGTCTGTTTGTCTGTCTATCTGTCTGTGTTTATGTATGTATGTATGTATGTATGCATGTATGTATATAATGGGATATTGTAAGTGTACGTGATTCTGTGATTTCTACATACGTCAATACAGATTTCTTTTATTCGAATTATACAACGTATTTAGAGAACAAAAAATACCTTCTGAAAATTTCAAAGCATTTTTATTTAATAAGAAATTGATAAACTGGAATGTGATGCATTGCCATCTTCAAATGTACTTATTGTTTCGATAATTGTATGTGTCATGGATGTAAAAAAACTCAATTTAGAATTAATTATTGCCAAAAATTTAGGTATCATAGACGTCATCAATATCAAAGTAAACCTTGTGAACGCTGATAAGTCCAAGTCTTCTCGACTTATTATATTGTTGCAAGCAAAGAAAAAAGATACGATTAGAAACAGTTTTATAATGGATTTACCAATCTCGTATCTCAATGGAAAATGATGGTTAACAATTGTCTTGAACAAATTGGCATTTATGAATACCTCTCCATATTTTACCTGAACAAATCTTGGACAAACGGTTTTGGTGAGTTTTATACGCTGAACTATAACTGATCGGTACTGCTTTATAATGGCTTTCACAATTGCAACGGTATACACGAAAAACATGGCAACAAACCATACGTCCCCGACATTATTAGGTTTAGCAAGAACCGTAACGGGTACCGTAAAGAATTTGGAAACTTGTAAGAAATATATAGATTGAATAAAGAGCCCACAATATATAAAATGGAAACGATAGAATAGTAAAAAAGTACAGCAGCAATCTCGAAAATATGGTTATTATTCCTATAGATTTGGAAAATATAAACTTTGGAATAGCTGAAAGGTAAAGTTGAAATCAAATAAACAATTGGCATTCCATAATAAACGAGGCACAGAAATAATTCACAGACAGAAAATACAGCAAATAAAATTGTAATGGAAACAAAGAGCCAAAGTTTAATGAATTTCCAGAAAATATTTCTCCTGGAGTAACATAACCAAATTTTCTTTATGCGATTAATCCAAGTGTAAATTAGTAAATACCAGAAATTTGGGTTTAAAGCAGTAGAAATATTAGCTTTCATTATTGCATAGAGTAGATCATAATCCTGTTGTGTAGAAACATTTAAACTGCCATACTTCTCTAATAATCTGATATTTTGAATGATAAATGTGCAAGTGAACTTCGATGTAATGTATCATAAGCGATAGTCTCACTTAAACGACCGGGAAGAACGAAGAGGATAAAGTTGGAAGATACGTAAAAGATTAAACATACAAAGGGACCCCCCAAAAAAGCCATCTGTATTCTCATAACTTTCTGGTATTCCTAATATTAAGGCGCGATGTCCCAACGGTATATCATCTTGGAAAAGTATTGCTATTGTTTCATATAAAAAGAATTAATGTATAAAAAGATCCAGGAAAATAACTGAAAGAGAAAATAGAATAGAAAGGAATAATCTCAGTCTTGAGGCCAAGAAAGTGGAATTATGGAAACAAACTAACCAAGACAGAAAATGAGGGAAATTGTGAGTATTATGGTTTTCGTTGATCCATCCATTCTAATTTGTATGGCAATGTGTTTTGGCGGGAAAATGAAGGTGATTTCGTTTGTGAAAGGACACTAATAATTAAGGGAGAATATGCCCGTACAACTGCTCCGACGATATTTGCATAATTGAGAAACATCCTATTTTCCATGATATTTCCAGAACAAATTGATTTTGGGTAATAAGCAAAGCTTTCATTTTTATTGAGTTTACAGCAATAGTTCTTCACCAACTCTCTATTTAAACCGATTCTTCTATTAGCTTTTAATGACTCAGGGCTGTTCTTCTTCATGTCCTGAGATAAATTTATTAGAAAACACATGTAACCAGATTCTCCTATTTTTAATGTATCGATCACTGCGATTTTCTTCAATTCCTGGAAAATCAAATGTATTAAATCATATCTCTGAATATTTTCTTTCCCACAATTTATATCGATATCAACCCTTGGAGTAGCAATGTAAGCTCCTAATAAATTCAAAGAGTGCATTGAAAAATCATAATAGAAATCCTTATATGCCATCAAACCATCTGGTTCGTCTGGAATCCAGGTAAATTGTCTCGCGTTTGCGAAATAATCCAGTCGTACGGGTTTCAGAAGGTCATCAAGTTTTTTATCGGATAAATGGACATCAAAATTGAAAACCTTTTTGTCTGATCTTACTAAACGAGATAAAATCTTATGGATATTAGGAGAAATCTTAATTTCACAGTTATTTCCAAGTTCCTTCGCTTCTATGTTTAGTGATATTAGAACGACAATAAAAGTAATCACAAAGAAAAGTGAACTGCTTGTTGTTATCGTCATCTGCATGGCAGCCATATTTCGTTTTCTGTAAGAGAAAAATAAGATAGATAAAAGTCATAAAATATTGAAGATTCAGTTTAGTTTCGTTATTTTGTAAATATTTGAAATAAAGAGTATTTACGTAAAAATGAATGTAAATCTATTTTATTATTTATTGACTAGAATGACAAATGTTGTGGCCAGCGGAGCAGAGGTCATATTGTATTTTGTGCTTTGCAAGTTCCTATTTTAGTTGTAATATTTCCTAATTTGAACTCGAATGAATTTTTGTGAATTTCCTGGCTGCAAGAAATAAGAGATTTTTTATGACTCGAATTTAGGAATGTAAATTATTGTATCAAAATGTGTATAACTTGAGATGAATCTTACCCTGATCATATCTGAACTGAGACCGTACATGCAGGAATCTAGATAATGTGTGTAATTAAAAGAAAGTTGTTTCTTATTGAGTAGAAGAAGGCAGGCGGATGAACTCATAAATGCTACAAAGGTTTTATAAGCTCCATTAAAATTATTCGGAGATGTGTATAGTCTTTGATTCCATATCGTCGTCATTCAATGTAAATGCATTCTAAACTATGCCACGCGTGTTGAAGATTCCATGAATAATAAACCCTTGAATATTTCCAGCACAGATTCTGCGTACCCAATTTTCCTTACAAGCCATGGGTTGTCCTTAAGTAATGGTAGAATGATCAAGGACTCATGAACTATAATCGAATGTAAAACAACATTATTGAAAATCGAATTCTTAACCAGACAGCTATATCTAACGGTGATTCTGAAATTTTATTTTCGTTTCTTTATTTGGATCGGACTCCTCAGTCACCAAATTCATCAAATTTTTATAAACTAGAAAGAAGAGGCAATATATAACAATGATTAATTAATGTGAAAAATAGTAAATAAAACGTATATATTTGGCAGAATAGTTAAATAATATTGTTAAATAAATAACGTACTTAGCTTGTCGATGAAAATAATATAACTGAATTTTAAACGTAAAAATGTAGGTCTTAGCGTTTATAAGAAATTAAACTCGTGAAGACGTTGTGTAAAAAAAGGAAAAAAATTATCAATGAAAATGATGAACAATATTTATTAATGAAAAAGACGAAAAATTTTTCAGTAATGAATTAAAGAAAAATAGAATAACAAAGGAACTATAAATGACTATTTTCTATAAATTAAGTTCCAAATAATTATTACGTAAAATATACGTGTAATATTAATTTAATTTATATTACTTTAACTAATAGATCTTAATAAAATTAGGAAATATCTAAGTTTAAAATTATACAAATGTATTAATATAACATAATAATATATTAAATTATACACTAATACTACTCAATTATATCTACAAGAGATTATCAACACATAATTGTTGTTAAATAATAATCTATTTAACATATACTTATTGACTACATTATCTAAATTACAACTATTAAAAAAATTACGTGTAGTCTAATCCCTACATGTACAATAAATTATATCTAGGTCTTTATTATAATTATTGGTATCAATATTTAATCTATCATTGTAGAATTTAGTGTTCGTCTTTTTCATTAATAAATATTTTTCGTCATTTTCATTGATAATTTTCTATTTTTTACACAACGTCTTCACGAGTTTAATTTCTTATAAACGCTAAGACCTACATTTTTACGTTTAAAATTCAGTTATAATATTTTCATCGACAAGCTAAGTAACGTTTTTTATTTAACAATATTATTTAACTTTTGAATTGTATCATTATTATTATTATCATTATTATTATTATTATTATTATTATTATTATTATTATTATTATTATTATTATTATTATTAATATTATTATTATCATTAATATTATTATTATTATTATTATTATATTATTATTATTATTATTATTATTATTATTATTATATTCATTATTATTATCATTATTGTTGTTGTTGTTGTTTTTGTTGTTAAAATATTAATTTATATATAATTTCTTGATAATTATTAGTAATGCTATGTATATATATATTTTTTTTTATACCATATTATTATTATTATTTTTATAATGTGATTTAGCGAATTATATATAATTTAATGTGAGAATTAGTTTTGTAAGACAATATATTATTCAATAGTTAGGTGGTCTATTTATTATGTAGTATTACATTTAAGTAAATGTATTTAATATTAATTGATATTTTGGTCAACTATATAATTGAGTAAAATGTTAAATCTATAGATACTACATATATATTGAAAATATAATTAGTTTATCTAATAGGTGTGTATATAATTAAACCATTTCCTATTCTTAATTTTAATATGTATAGCTTGTACTAACATTATCTATATTACTTAACATTACAGTTTTAATATAAATTACTTAATGAGTGTAAGATTTTATTTAGATGTATATAATAAATAAATAAATATAATATAATTTAATGTATATAATTAAATTATAGTATTTAGTTTTCACTCAATGTATATTTTATATTAAATATATATTGTTTATATATATATATAATATATATATATATATATATATATATATATATATATATATATATATATATATAAATATATATATATATATATATAAATATATATATATATATATATATATTATATATATAAATATATATATATATATATATATAGATATATATATATATAATTAATTATATCCTATTTTTATTCTATATTTTATTTAAACAAGAATATATTTGTTAAGATATTTCGTATTTTACAAGATTATTTACGTATATTTATTACTTTTTCTAAATAAATATTTTATTGTTTTATTTTTAACCTGAAGAGTGGTTATATATATTGAAGGAATTTTACTCTAATTATTAATATCATCATTTCTTAAATATAGCTACGAAACAAGTGTCGTTATTCTACCAAATATATACGTTTTATTTTCTATTTTGTACATTATTTAATCATTGTTATATGTTTTATCTTATATTTAATCATTCTATAATATGTAGATTTCTAAGGTATAATTTAATCTTTCATTATTGATTTGGTTAAACGGTATTTGTTTCTGATTTATATATATATAATATTATATATATATATTATATATATATATATATATATATATATATATATATATATATATATGTATATATATATATATATATATATTATATATATATATATATATATATATATATATGTATATATATATGTATATATGCTGTGAAATTCGATTTAGTATTTCTAAATTCAATTTTTTCCTGTAAGTTGGAATAATATTCCCTCATATTATATATATATATATATTTACATATATATATATATTATATACATTATATATATTATATATATATATATATATATATATGCGTTCGTGTGTGTGTGTGTTTGTGTAGTGTATCTTGCATGCATGAAGTAGATTCGATCCACAATAGCCAAATTTAAGTTGGCACTGCCAACAACACTTCCCCGCGGTGGAACAATACTTTTTTTCTGACAGCAATTTTACATTTTCATTTGCCTATAGCTAGGCTGAAATAATGTCTTCCCAACTTGACCCTTTCTAACCTCTTCCACTTCACCAAAAATCCATTGTTTTCAATGATATACTATCCCTCTGGATAGTTATAAAAGCAAGAACACCCCAAGCAAAAATCAGTCGGTGACGACTCAACCAGTTAGACGATGTCTGTCTGCCCAGCTAGAACCTTGGTCAGGGGGAGAAATGACGTTTACTATCTGCCACTGTCAGACAACACGCTACAACTCTCACTAGCACTAATTCTGTTCCCTTACGACATCATCTATCGCTATCTGTGGATTACTACTAACAATTTGTGTACGCCAAACTATACAAAATAAATTACCACATCTAACTTTCTTTCACACCCTTTTGGATTTATCATAACCTGCCCGTCGAGGTGTGGTATTTTTCAACGTAACGGTAAATAAATACTTTCTTAAACTTCATGCATTGTTCATCTTTCACATCCTATAGTATGCAGTTATAGCAACAAATTTTTATCGTTCATAATATTGTGTACAAAGCAATTTCTCCCGCTACAAAAACAAGGGCATTGCAGCCTTCCCAAGAATCAACTCTTACAAACTGGCGACCCCAACGTTGCGCCATAATAGGCATCGCTACAAAAATAAAACTTCATCGCTTACAATTGGTGAACCCGTGTAAAGAGAATTGACACCTTCCGATGCTTCATGCCGCTGCATTTTTGCTCATTCGAAGTAAAGAACTAGAATATCAACCGACACCAAACCAAAGTAAAAGAATGACAACCTTCGTCACAATGAAGATGCACCCCCCGACCTACTACAAAAAACCCTATACTGCGATGCAATCCACAACAATGCAACACAGCCGACGCACAATGAAGGCCGCCAATAGATGCATGATTTCAACAGCTACATGCCCAGAAACTAACTGGACGAAAATACGGAAGCCCGCATATGCAACCTTTTCGGTACACACACGCTTTTCGTCTCGTCCCGACGTACACATCCTCCATTGCCTTTGAACATTTGCACGTGCATAAGACTCTCACATAGACTTTCAACAACTCTTTTTCTTTGTATGCGCATCTATTCACTTTCAGTTGTAGACTTTTAACAAGGGACACTATTTTCAGCTAAGTTTGCTATTTTCGCTTATTTTATTGTTCTGTTTTCACTGTACACTTCCATTTGTTTACGAGTTACACATATTCCGCGATGCACACGTTCCGCGATGCACACATTCCGCGATGCACTTATACCGCTATGCACATTCCGCGATGCACATTCCGCAACGACTCGTTTCACGAAAACTGCTAAATTTACGTGCATATCCTTTTGCATGTTCTTCATTATTATTATTCATATTTTGCATGTACATATTTTGTTCACTTTCAAAATGTTTGTATTGTTGTATATATACAAGCATGCACCTTTCCTCAGCGCCTGGCCTTGCGCACGCATCTGCACGCATGGTTCATACACACACAAATGTTATCTCTGTCACATTCATGCACCACACATGCCTATCTCCCTTGTTTCCCATGCTCAATGTGCCTTTGTAGACACGACTCATCTCTGTAAGACCCTAGGTCGGTCACGCATACATAGAAAAAATTGTTTGTCCCTTACAATGCGCCAACATGCCACACTTTCGCTCCTGCACGATCGAGGCATATATTACCTCATGCACCGGCTGCAGCCTTACGGCATTAATCACTGGCATATTCAATACTGTACACTGTATTTTTTAAACAATGCACTAACATTAGCCTCAGCCTTTAAAGCTCTATTGCACTCATGCACATGCACCTCTGCTATGCACATCTACCCACTTGTTTTGCAACACGTCTGCGTCAGCTCAATTCTTCTCCCGACTCGAAGCACGTCGGATGAGCACATGCTCTGCTCTCATGTTTTGACATAATTTCCCCCTGTTAGACCCCCGTTTGGTCACGTAATTCACAGAGAAAATTATCTGTCTCGTGCATCACTGCAGCATGTTTACACTGTCACCCTTGCTAACTCAGCAATTAACCATGACAACAGCACCAGATGCATTTCACTGCTGGAAAACATTCCAAGGCATTTAACATGCATTTCGTTGTCACCTTCGATCGTTCGTTTCCTCTCCCGGAACCTCACTGGCAATGGGAGTGTTGTAGTGGATCTTGAATGCATAAAGTGGATTCGATCCACCATAACCAAATTTAAATTAACACTACAACTGAACTTTTCCCACGGAGGAACAATAGTTTTTCTCTGACAGTAGTTTTACATTTTCCAGATGCCTTTAGCCAGGCCGAAATAATGTCTTCACCAATTGACCCTTTCTAACCTCTTCTACTTCAACAAAAGCTAGAATAGAGATAACAAGATCACCAACTAAATCTATTGTTCCCAAAGATATATCTATCCTTCTGGATAGTTATAAAAGCAAGAACACCCCAAGCAAAAATCAGTCGGTGATGACTCAACCAGTTAGTCCCTTCAGTGACGATGATGTCTGTCTGCCCAGCTATAGCGAATAGTAATAAATCTACTACAAATATAGGATGAAGTTTTTTTACAGAAAAAATATTACATCAAAAAAGGGACTGATAACCACTATAAACTGTAGTGGAGAACAGTTCACACGTGTGCTGAGGCTAACCAAAGGATTTTATATTTAGATATATCTGGGGTACTTATGTGTACTCATCATTTTTGCTTCGGCTTTTTTTCCATGGGCGCATGTAAGTATTTTATTAATATCTATTCGTATTTTCTACTGACGAGGAAAAAATCATCTATTATCAGATTAATTCCGAAATTGATTCAGTATAGAAATAACGAACTGTTTTTTAAAAAATCTATTGGCTAATTTTCTTCGATTTCTGCACATCGTATTTCTGTAGCGGGTATATAGTATGTGGAAATTGACGATTTAAAAAGTCTGTTATCATCATATTGACATAGAAATTAATTTTCTTATGCTCTTCTTTATACGTTATATATATATATATATATATATATATATATATATATATATATATATATATATATATATATATATATATATATGTCTGTGTGTGTGTGTATGTATGTATGTATGTATGTATGTATGTATATGCACTAACTTTAATGTAATATAATTTATTTCCAATTGTTAAATGTGCATTTTTGGTATATAAATATATCTATGTGTGCAGGTTAGTAGGTGAATATGTTTGCACGTATGTATGGAAGTATATATGTGTATATATAACAAATACCTAAATATCATGTAATACTATCTAGTATGATACAAATTTTTACATTTCTATAATTTTTGTTATTTTTTAATATATTTTATAAATTAATTTTTATAAATTATTTTAATAACTAGTTTTATAATTTTTTATAAATTGTTTTATAATTATGTTTATTACAATGTTTATAATACTTTAAAAATTTTGATAATTATATTTTTTATAAATTCCTTAATTTTTCATCAGTATATGTTTTTATAATGTTTATAATTACGTATGTAAACTTATATGGCCATATATACATTCAACTCTGTATATAAGCATTATTTATGGGCATTAGTTCACATGTCCGAGTATTCTATGTATAAGTGTGTATACTATCGTATTGATGTGTATGGCTGCTTTAGTATAAACATTGTCGTATATATAGATATCTTGTTGTAAGTGTTCGTATATATATATATATATATATATAATATATATATATATATAATATATATATATATATATATATATCTATATATATATATATTATATATATATATATATATATATATATAGATATATATATATATATATATATATATATATATATATATATATATATATATATATATATGTATATATATATATATATATATATATATATATGCAGTGAATCTTCGATGCATGAAGTGGATCCGATTCGCCATAGCCAAATTTAAATTAACACTGCTACAGAACGTTTCCCACGATGGAACAATGGTTTTTCTCTGACAGTAGTTTTACATTTTCCAGATGCCTTTAGCTAGGCTGAAATAATCCCTTCACCACTTGACCCTTTCTAACCTCTTCTACTTCACCAAAAGCTAGAATAGAGATAACAAGACCACCAACTAAATCTATTGTTCCCAATGATATATCTATCCTTCTGGATCTTTATACAAGCAAGCACACCCTAATCAAAGAGGCGTTAGTAACTTGTCGGCAACTGAACAAGGCACTTCGTGACGACTCAATTAGTAAGGAAAGAACTGCTAGAATATAAATGGTGAGAGAGAGAAATAAAAATTCCTACCAGCAACTTCAGACAACGTCCCACACTCTCTCACTCTCACTAGCTCGAATTCTGTTCTCTTAAAAGATCATTCTATCTGTCTCCACAATTACTACTAACCAATGAATAGAACCCAAACTCAACATTCTTCCGAATCTAACTTTCGCATGCTTTTGGATTTATGAACCTGCCCGTCGAGGCAAGGTATTGTAACGTAACGGTAAATAAACTTTTCATTAAAACTTGATGCATTGTTCATCTTACACATTTTACAACTTGCCGTTTTAATAACAAACTCTTATTGTCACAACTGCTGACTCTCACATATCATATTATTGTTTACAAATCAATTTTTAGACGTTACATATATATTTATATGTATATGTGTGTGTGTATATGCGTGTGTGTATGCATAGGTAAGTTTTTATTTGTGTGTACTTTTCTATGTACTAAATCATTTTGTATAGGTAGATACGGTTGCACCGGTATGTATACGCATAAATTTTACGGATATACGTATGTAACACCTAGAAATTTGCGCTTACATATCCATCTACATATGATGTCAATCAATTTAATTTTTAGTTTTATAAAAGATATAAGACTGCATCTTTTCCCATAATTGTTATCTCCCCTACACTATACAAAAATCTAACTTTATATTTGGCTTTCTCTACAATTATAAACAATTCTTTTCGAGATCATTCAATATAAATATAAATTTTCTATACTGCTCCATAGATGATTATATACGTATTGCAGTGGGTAAATAAGTAAATTCCTTCTCATCTTCAAAACTTCTATTTTACATTTTTTATTAATCATCTTTTAGTATCTACCTCTTCAAATAGTTTTCTACAGTTGACTTGATAATAAATTCCGTGATATTACACTTATTTTTTCTATAAATATTAGAGATGTCATTAACGAAAACAAAAAAAAATTAATTATAAATTTCATAAACCTCAACCTATAAATAATTACTATTTAACATTTTTTAATTCCTTGATTATACGTTTTTTAAAAGGTGCTAATTTTGGAAAATGTGCTCCACTTCTTCACCTGTTAGCTACACCAGAAAAACTACGACCAGGTTCCTCCTATGCCACCACACCTCATAACTTTGCTAATTAAAAGATGGTCAACACGTGCACAAAATCTTCCCAGATGCTTGTTCAACTCTGATATTATCACACTATCGCAGTCACCCGGCACTTAATGGTTCACACAGCTTGTATAAATGTTACACGTGAGATTCTAACAAGCAATTAGTCAGCAGTTTATCGCCAATTGATCGATATTATTTTTGAGTATCAGTTCTTTTCTTCTACCAGTGCACTCAACTTGGTATGTTTACTTCCCCGTTGTAAGTTTGATAGTAAAAGTCAATAAGTTACCTACATAGAAAGGCAGTTTTGGGTTCTACCATCCGACAATCAGTTCTCTTTTGGCTGCTTTCCTCTCTTCAGCTTTGTTACAATCACAAAATTCCCACCATTGATCCCTTTGGTTTCGGTTTAAATCGCAAAGCAATAATATCATCATATCATTTCATAAATCCTGCAATCTGAAATTTCATCTCTGGCTAATCGTTGAGAGGACGTTGGTGTTGCCTTGGCGGAGGTTTGTGCGCTCTGAGCGCTCTTGTTATTCTTTTAATGTTTCAGTCGTAGGACCTCTGCCATACTGGAGCACCACCTTAATTTATTTTCTTTCAGTTTTGTTCTCACTCTATGGCTGGAAGTTGGTCCATTACTGGATTTGTAGCAGCTGGTCCTCCCTGAGTGTATCCTTGAATGGTCGTCGCCTGGTCCGGTATCATCATTCGGAGTGTATCCAATGTTATTGTTTTATTTTGTAATGTTTCACTTGAGGTTCCGTTTTTACTTCTGACTTCTTTTGGTAGGCAGTTGAAAATTAGGGACCTCTTAAAATCAGGCGGGTACAATGGGGTGTTTTTGCTTGTGATTTTGAAGGTGATATATTTGGAAGCTGACTGTGTCAGCATTAAAACTCTCTCTGTCAAAATTGGGAACGCATAACCGTCCAGGATTTTCCATATGTATATTATACTCTCTCTCCCTTTGCTATTCAAGAAAATAGAGACACGGAGCATTCAGACGTACCCAGGAATTAAGGCTTTCAACCAAATTTATTCTACTGATGAACGTTGTCGATATTTATGCTGTTGCAAGTCTTCTTCAATTTGGTGAAGTGCCAATAGACTCGTCTTATTTGGTTATTTGGATTTTTACACAATAAACCATTCTTAGCAAGTTGTATCAAACTTGACTGCCCTAAGTTATACTTTTTCCAAGGTTGTCTTGTGCGTGTTTTTGTATCTTTTGTTTGGTCCACATTGTGATCAAGAACCAAATGTTACTTTTGCGAAGATCTGTCTGGAAAGAGTGAAGTCGGGCATGTGCGCTACATGTTCACTCTACCGCAGTTAGAATTCGCTCATAAAGCATACACGCTTGGAATGTTAGCTCTGTCGAAAACACTTCTATTTGGAGTTTTATTGTCCTCTGATGTTAAGAACTTTTTGCAGGTGTGTCAGGTGAAAGTGGTTACATTTTTTAGCATGTCTGGTAAACTGTCCAGATTTCACAAGCATCCTGTAGTCTAGTCCCCACAGCATCCACAGAGTGGCCGTGAAAATTTTCACCTCCAATAAGAGAGCGGTTGCTATATTTTATCCCCTATCAGCTATTTTACCAAAGGACGTGGTGCTAATTAACCACACAGGTGTCTAATACCTGGTTATCGAATACGATTAGTAAGATCGGCTGCAAAGGAGCTATATTACTGTATGCTTTGATTGATACACACACGCGCACAAAAAAGCGGAAATGGATAGAGATTAATAAGCCATAGTGTCCAGAGGAATGGGTTTCGAGAAGAAAGTCAAACAATGTTCAAGTAGATATCCAAATGAATTCTTTATTTGATTCGAAACGAAATAAACAAAAATCTGAATTAAATCAGGCAGAAAGATAAGATTAAGCAATCAAATATTCTTTGAGATTATACATTTAAATGGCTTGCGTGGGGGTGGGGTGGATACAGGATAGTTGTAACAGGTATTTCTAGGTCAACAGGCGTCATCTTTTATTAAAGAATATCAAATAACTTGATAACGTCTCCGGCATATACATTAATTGTTTCGATAATATTATCTAACATGGTTACTGCTAATCTACGGTTTGTGTTTATTATAGACAATAATGTAGGTATCATAGACGTCATCAATATCAAAGTAATCCTTGTGAACGCTGATAAGTCCAAGTCTTCTCGACTTATTATATTGTTGCAAGCAAAGAAAAAAGATACGATGAGAAACAGTTTTATAATGGATTTACCAATCTCGTATCTCAATGGAAAATGATGGTTAACAATTGTCTTGAACAGCTTGGCATTTATGAATTCCTCTCCATAGCTTGACTGAATCAAACTTGGACAAACAGCTTTGGTGAGTTTTATAGACTGAACTATTATTGAGTCATAATGCTTTATGATGGCGTTCACAATTGCAACACTATAGACGAAAAACATGGCAACAAACCATACGTCCCCGACATTATCAGGTTCAGCAAGAACTGCAACCGCAATCGTAAATATGTAGTAGCATAAGATGTGAAAACTTGTAAGAAATATATAGATTGTAACGAGAGTCCATAAAAAATACAATGGAAGCAATAGACAAGTAAAAAATACAGCAGTAATCTTAAAAATACGATTCTTGTTCCTACAGAGTGAGAAGATATAAAATTTAAAATAGCTGAAAGGTAAAGTTAAAATCAGATACATAATTGGGATTCCATAATAAACGAGGCACAGAAATAATTCGCAGACAGAAAATACAGCAAATAAAATTGTAATGGAAACAAAGAGCCAAAGTGTAATGAATTTCCAGAAAATATTTCTCCTGTAGTAATATAACCAAATTTTCTTTATACGATTAATCCAAGTATGGATTATTAGATACCAGAAATTTGGGTTTAGAGCTAGAGAAATATTAGCTTTCATTACTGCATAGAGTAGATCATAATCCTGTAGTGTAGAAACATTTAAATTGCCATACTTCTGTAATAAACTCATATTTTGAATGAGAAACGTGAAAGTGGATCCTTGATGTAATGTATTATAAGCGATAGTCTCACTTGCTCGACTGGGAAGAACGAAGAGGATGAAATAGAAACATACGTAACAGATTAACCATACAAAGGGACCGCCAAAAAAGCCATCTGTATTCTCATAACTTTCTGATATTCCTAATATTAAGGCGCGATGTCCCAATGGTATACCATCTTGGAAAAATATCTCTATTGTTTCATATAAACAGAAGTAATGCATCAAAAGATCCAGGAAAATTATTGAAAGAGAAGATAGAATAAAAAAGAATCTTCTTAATTTTGAGGCCAAGAAAGTGGAATGATGAAAGCAAAATAACCAAGACAGAAAATGAGGGCAATTGTAAGTATTATGGTTTTGGTTAATCCATTCTAATCTGTATGGCAATGTGTTTTGATGGGGAAATGAAGGTGATTTCGTTAGTGAAAGAACACTAATAATTAAGGGAAAATATGCCCATACAACAGTTCCGACGATATTTGCATAATTGAGAAACATACTATTTTCCATGATATTTCCAGAACAAATTGATTTTGGGTGATAAACAAAGCTTTCATTTTTATAGAGTTTACAGCAATAGTTCTTCACCAACTCTCTATTTAAACCGATTCTTCTGTTAGCTTTTAATGACTCAGGGCTGTTCTTCTTCATGTCCTGAGATAAATTTATTAGAAAACACATGTAACCAGATTCTCCTATTTTTAATGTATCGATCACTGCGATTATTTTCAATTCCTGGAAAATCAAATATAGTAAATCATGTCTCTGAATATTTTGTTTCCCACAATTTATATCGATATCAACCCTCAGAGTAGCAATGTAAGCTCCTAATACATTGAAAGAGTGCATTGAAAAATCATAATAGAAATTCTTATACGCTATTAAACCATCTGGTTCCTCTGGAATCCAGGTAAATTGTCTCGCGTTTGCGAAATAATCCATTCGTACGGGTTTCAGAAGGTCATCAAGCCTTTTATCGGATAAATGGACATCGAAATTGAAAACCTTTTTGTCTGATCTTACTAAACGAGATAAAATCTTATGGACATTGGGAGAAATCTTAATTTCACAGTTATTTCCAAGTTCCTTCGCTTCTATGTTTAGTGATATTAGAACGACAATAAAAGTAATCACAAGGAAAAGTGAACTGCTTGTTGTTATCGTCATCTGCATGGCAGCCATATTTCGTTTTCTGTAAGAGAAAAACAAGATAGATAGAAGTCATAAAATATTGAAGATTCATTTTAGTTTCGTTATTTTGTAAATATTTGAAATAAAGAGTATTTAATTAAAAATGAATGTAAATCTATTTTATTATTTATTTACTAGAAAGACAAATGTTGTGGCCAGCGGAGCAGAGGTCATATTGTATTTTGTGCTTTGCAAGTTCCTATTTTAGTTGTAATATTTCCTAATTTGAACTCGAATGATTTTTTGTGAGAGAAATAAATAAGAGAAAACTATTTTGGCAAGGCTAATAAGGATGGAGAAGACGAAAAAGAAAAGGAAACAAAACCCGGAAGTCTCTGTAATCCAGAGGTTCCCCAAAAGTATGGATCACCCGCCCCGGTGAACGACCAGATAGAAAAGGATAGGGGAGACAAGAAAGCAGTAAGTGGGAGCCCACCTATGTCAGCGATCCCAGAAAGGAACGGAGCCATCACTCCATTAGAAAATCAGAAGAAAAAAGTTTCTAAAACAAGAAAAGGAAGGACGGAAAACAAAAATAAAGAAGGAAAGGAAAAAATGGAAAAGGCAAAAGAACCAAAACCGAAACCCCAACTCACCAACCAAACAATAGAAAACCCCATGGAGGATCCAATGCCATCTAAAACCCAACAGGAAAGAAGAAATCTGGAAGGCAACCAAGAACCTGCAAATTTTACATGCAAGGCAAATGTTGGCATGGGGAGGACGGCAAAAAAGAAATAGCCTCAGTACACTGCAAGATAGGAACTCCCCTCCAAAAGGATGGTTCCCTCATAGCCTGTCCAACTAAAATCAGTGAGATACTGAATGACCAGTTCAAAAGTGTCTTTACCACCGCGTTGGAACACAGACACGTGAACGAGCCAATGGGCTTCTTTGCCACCTCACCTATAACCAGCGAGGCAGTTACAATGGAATACATTGACATTAGCGAAGAAGATATACTACTAGCCATAGATGAAGTGGACACAAACTCAACTGCTGGTCCTGATGCTTTCCCAGCAACCCTCCTCAAATCGTGTAAGCATGCCCTGGCAAAACCCCTCCAGATTCTCTTCCAGGGCTTTCTTACAAATGGAAAACTGCCAAGCAAGCGAAGGAGGCAATAATATGTCCAATACATAAAGGGGGAAGTAGAGCAGATGATAAAAACTATAGGCCTATCTCTCTGACTTCACACATCAGCTAAGTCATAGAACGGATAGTCAGATGGAAACTAATCGCATTCCTTGAAGAAAATAACTTGCTGAGTGATACCCAGCATGGTTTTCCACCAGGTAGAAGCTGCCTGACCCAGCACTTACAACATTATGACTGGGTGTTGAGGAAGTTACTCAACAAATCAAACTTTTGACAAGGTGGATCATGGTATGATATGCCACAAACTGCGTGACCTTGGCATAGCTGGAAAACTTGGAGAGTGGTTACATGACTTCCTGAAAGATAGGAGTCAGGCAGTAGTGGCTAATGGATCCACCTCTATGAACACACATACAGTGAGCGGTGTTCCACAGGTCACTGTCTTGGGGCCACTGCTTTTTATAGTGGCCCTCTCAGATATGCCCTCAAATGCCCGGATAGCCACCCTTGCAAGCAATGCAGATGATACGAAAGTCTCGCAAAAAATACAGAACCCCAGCGATGTTGCACACCTGCAGAAGGAGTTGGACTCAATTTACAGATAAGCTGAGGATAATAATATGCAGTTTAATGCTGAAAAATTCCAGGCCCTGCGCTACCAGCATCCAAAACTGAATATTAAACTTACAGGATACACCGGTCCACAGGGAATTTCAATCCCAGAGCTTAAATCAGTGAGGGACCTGGGTATCGACATGAGTGATGATACCTCTTTCCAAGTGCACATTACTAGGATGGCGACAAAGTGCAGACGATTGGCTGGATGGATCCTAAGAACATTCAGAACCAGAGATAAGGAAACCATGATGGTCCTCTGGCGGACATTCGTCCTCAGTCGCCTGGATTACTGCTCACAGCTATGGTCACCCATCAGTGTGAGATTAACAGCGGACCTTGAAGCAATCCAGAGAAGATTCACAAAGAAGATCGTCTCTTTGCAACAGCTCAGTCACTGGGAAAGGTTGAAACAGCTAAGACTCTAATCCCTGGAGAGAAGACGGGAGAGGTATGCAGTAATATATGTCTGGAAGATCCTGGAAGGAATTGTGCCAAATTTTGGCATTGACAGCTACACCAATGCCAGAACGGGACGACGCTGCACAGTGCCAAAGATCCCAGCAATGCCATCACGCTTCAGGACCAGCTTCTGCAAAAGCCTGGGTTTCAAGGGCCCACAGCTTTTCAATATTCTCCCAGAGAGTCTGAAGAACTTGCACAAAGTAGATGTAGCGGTTTTTAAATCAATGCTGGACCTCTTCCGGTCGAGAGTCCCAGATGAACCTACCTCACGGCAAGAGGTGCAAATAAGGGTAGCTGTATCAAACTCCATTCTTCACCAAGTGCCACATATTAGAGGAGGCTCTTAGTAATAACAGTGTAGCAAAACGAAGGTGCATCAGCATGGCCGCAGCTCTGAGCTGAAACTAGAGAGAAAATATATATACATATATATATATATAATATATATATATATATATATATATATATTATATATATATATATATGTGTGTGTGTGGTGTGTGTGTGTGTGTGTGTGTATTTATATATACATATATATGTACGTGTGTGTGTATGTGTGTGTGTATTTTTCTATGTACTTAATCATTTTGTATAGGTAGATACGGTTGCACCGGTATGTATACGCATAAATTTTACGTATATACGTATGTAACACCTAGAAATTTGCGCTTACATATCCATCTACATATGATGTCAATCAATTTAATTTTTAGTTTTATAAAAAATAAATGACTGCATCTTTTCCCATAATTGTTATCTCCCCTACACTATACAAAAATCTAACTTTATATTTGGCTTTCTCTACAATTATAAACAATTCTTTTCGAGATCATTCAATATAAATATAAATTTTCTATACTGCTCCATAGATGATTATATACGTATTGCAGTGGGTAAATAAGTAAATTCCTTCTCATCTTCAAAACTTCTATTTTACATTTTGTATTAATCATCTTTTAGTATCTACCTCTTCAAATAGTTTTCTACAGTTGACTTGATAATAAATTCCGTAATATTACACTTATTTTTTCTATAAATATTAGAGATGTCATTAACGAAAACAAAAAAAAAATTAATTATAAATTTCATAAACCTCAACCTATAAATAATTACTATTTAACATTTTTTAATTCCTTGATTATACGTTTTTTAAAAGGTGCTAATTTTGGAAAATGTGCTCCACTTCTTCCCTTGTTAGCTACGCCAGAGAGACAATGACCAGGTTCATCCTATGCCACCACACCTCATAACTTTGCTAATTAAAAGGTGGTCAACACGTGCACAAAGTCTTCCCAGATGCTTGTTCAACTCTGATATTATCACACGTGAGATTCTAACAAGCAATTAAGGCGATATATTTGGAAGCATTAAAGCTCTCTCTGTCAAAATTGGGAACACGTAACCGTCCAGGATTTTCCATATGTATTTTATGCTCTCTCTCTCTCTCTCTCTCTCTCTCTCTCTCTCTCCCCTTGCTTTTCAAGAAAATAGAGACACGGAGCATTCAGACGTACCCAGGAATTAAGGCTTTCAACCAAATTTATTCTACTGATGAACGTTGTCGATATTTATGCTGTTGCAAGTCTTCTTCAATTTGGTGAAGTGACAATAGACTCGTCTTATTTGGTTTTTTGGATTTTTACACAATAGACCATTCTTTGCTAGTTGTTTCCAACTTGACTGCCCAAAGTTATACTTTTTCCAAGGTTGTCTTGTGCGTGTTTTTATATCTTTTGTTTGGTCCACATTGTGATCAAGAACCAAATGTTACTTTTGCGAAGATCTGTCTGGAAAGAGTGAAGTCGGGCATGTGCGCTACATGTTCACTCTACGGCAGTTAGAATTCGCTCATAAAGCATACACGCTTGGAATATTAGCTCTGTCGATAACACTTCTATTTGGAGTTTTATTGTCCTCTGATGTTAAGAACTTTTCGCAGGTGTGTCAGGTGAAAGTGGTTACATTTTTTAGCATGTCTGGTAAACTGTCCAGATTTCACAGGCATAATGTTGCCATGTCCCCACGACTATGTATACGTCAACTTTTGTTTATAAGATCAGACCAGCTCTTTTCAAACGTTGTGATGAAGATGTCGACAGGCAGAGCTAGCTTTTGCTAGCCTTGCGTTCATTTAATCACCAAGGTGAACAGCGTAGGTGATAGAACACCACAATGCTGCAAGTTGGCATTACATTTATTTGCTGCCGACAAAATAACTGCGCTTGCGCGGTGGATTTGAAAAATTATATATAAGCACGAGGCATGTACTGTATTGCCTCGGAATAATATGCTTATCTTGGCGCTCCTGCTGAGGAGAACTTCGCCTAGCAAATTACTTTATTTGCTAAATAGAGTTTGAAATCACGGTCCAGGAGTTAGATGGTAAATGTTTTTATTTTTCATTCCCTTCGAAATTATCCCTGACAATGCCTTGGATTTTTGACTACTCCTTTTAGCATGTTAGCTGTCCTATAATGGCCATATCTTATGTGCTTAAATGTACACTGTATTTATATATATATTTATATATTTATGTATATATAAGAATATTATATATATATATTTACACACACACACACACACACACACACATATATTATTATTATTATTATTATTATTATTATTATTATTATTATTATTAGTAGTAGTAGTAGTAGTAGTAGTAGTAGTAGTAGTAGTAGTAGTAGTAGTAGTAGTAGTAGTAGTAGTAGTAGTAGTATATTATACAATGCAGTTAAAAATCCATAAAGAATATCAAATAACTTGATTAACGTCTCCGGCATATACATTAATTGTTTCGATAATTTTATCTAACATGGTTATTGTTAACCTACGATTTGTATTTATTATAGACAAAAATTTAGGTATCATAGACGTCATCAATATCAAAGTAATCTTTGTGAACGCTGAAAAGTTCAAGTCTTCTCGACTTATTATATTGTTGCAAGCAAAGAAAAAAGATACGATTAGAAACAGTTTTATAATGGATTTACCAATCTCGTATCTCAATGGAAAATGATGGTTAACAATTGTCTTGAACAGCTTGGCATTTATGAATTCCTCTCCGTATTTTACCTGAACAAATCTTGGACAAACGGTTTTGGTGAGTTTTATAGACTGAACTATTATTGAGTCATACTGCTTTATGATGGCATTCACAATTGCAACGGTATACACGAAAAACATGGCAACAAACCATACGTCCCCGACATTATCAGGTTCAGCAAGAACTGCAGCAGCTATCGTAAATATGTAGTTGCATAAGATTTGAAAACTTGTAATACTCTTAGCTCAGACTTTTGGGGTGGGGGTGGGCACAACCAGATCGAACTATCTCAAGTGTAACTGCCCGAAGCAGCAAGTACCTCTGGTAACTTGACAGATATATATCGTGGCACTCCGTCGGTTACGACAACAAGGGTTCCAGTTGATCCGATCAACGGAACAGCCTGCTTGTGAAACTAACGTGCAAGTGGTTGAGTACTCCACAGAAACTTCTACCCTTAACGTAGTTCTCAGGGAGATTCAGCGAGACACAGAGTGTGACAAGTCTGCCCCTTTGAAATATAGGTACAAGAGAAACAGGAAGAAAGTGTGAGAGAAAGTAGCGGTGAAAGCTTACAGCAAGGTGCGGTACCAGCCCCTACCGGAGCATCGAAGACTTTGTAGGTGTTTTTTCTCAATAAACACTAACAGCGCCGGGTCTGGCTATCAAAACCGCGATCCCATGACCGCGAGTCCGCTCTCCTAACCACTGAGCCATTGCGCCCCCACCGCCAGATATATATAAATCTAAGATCCAGTGACCGAGGTCTAAGAATAAAGTTATCTTCAAGCAATCCGTAGTCAATATTACAAAAAAAATCTTTTAGAGATAGCGCTTTATTGAGACGGAAGTTTGTGGATTTTTCTCGTATCGAAGTAAGATAAGCTGAAGAAGTTGTTTTTATATTTCACGGTAGGCGACCAGGTTTGACGGGTGTCCGAATAAAAACACAGGGTTTACTCCATAACTCTTGTGTGTGTGTGTGTGTGTGTGTGTGGTGTGTGTGTGTGTGTGTGTGTGTGCGTGCGTGTATAAACGAGGGTACTACATGAGTAGCTGCATCGCTAAAAACAGAAGTCAAAAATATTTTTCTGCCACGGATCTGTCACAAATCTAATACAGGCATGGTAGGAAAACATTCCAGTGAACAGTAAAATCGTCTTACCTCTGCTAGGTGAGCACAAGTAAAGCTGGTCAATCTGATGCCATGGTTTTCAAATTAGTACCAAAATGGTGCCTGTTTCGCCTCAGTCACAATCAGTCGACGAACTAATACTAAAATTTTCCCCACCATGCCTGAAAAACTATTTTAACAAAAGAAATACGTGAAACTATCTATAAGTAAATATAAGAGCGATTGTACTACTAAAATGCCATCAGTAGTAGTAAGCGAATATCAGCTGTACAGGCAAACTAATAGAATATATACATACAATATAAAACTTGTACTTACATGTATATATACACGAGGGTGGTACATAAATAAGTGCATCGCTAAAAATAGAGGTCAAAAATACTTCTCGGCCACGGAACAGTCACAAATCTAATATACGCAATGGCAGGAAAAAAATCCTGTGAACAATATAATGGTCTTAGCTCTGCTACATCAGCACGAGTAATTCTGGTCAATCTGACACCAGGGTTCCGAAATTAGCACACAAAAGTGCCTGTTTCTCCTCATTGAGGGTCTGGCAGATACCTACTACTAAAGTGCCGTAGCACAGAAGTATTTTTGACTTCTATTTTCAGCGATGCAGGTACTCATGTAGTATCCTCATTATATATATATATATATATATATATAGCTAACTAGCAAGCTAGATAGATAGATATAGACATATACATATGTATATATATACATATATATATATATATATATACATAAATATACATATATATATATATATATATATATATATATAATATATATATATATATATATATATATATATTATATATATATATACACACATATTTATGTATAGACAGAGTGCGTAAAGAGAGAATGAAAGAGTGAGAGAGAGAGAGAGACAGGCAGAAATAGAAAAGTTGTCAGCCATAATTTATGCATAAATTAAAACTTACCGCTTAATTGACAGGGAAGTCGTCAGACTGTTTACGTTCGGTCTGGGTAAACATCCTAAACCAGCGAAGCAGTAATAAAAGTGATTGTAATTATTATATCGGTTTCAAAATTTGGCACAAGGCCAGCAACTTCGGGCGAGGCTGTCACTCGTTTGTAACGACCACAGTGCTTGACTGATCGACCTTGAAATGATGAAAGGCAAATTTGAACTCCTGACGTACAGACAGATGAAACGCCGCAAAACATTTCACCAGACGTGCAAACAATTCCGCCAGCTCGACGCCTCACACTCGATTAATATCAAGTATTGCTCACAGTAAAACTCACAGAGACTTTGAAATTATACTGCAACCTCTCTCCTCTCTCTGGTGTAAAGAGGAATAAGAAAGTTTTTAATATTTTTTCATCTAAACAAGGATGTGTATGAACTATAATTATAGTTTTGGAGGTTTTCTGCACTTAGTTATTTGAAGTGCTAGTCTAGTAACTCTGTTAAGTTCCGTCTTTCTCAACAACATAAGCCCAAAAAATATGAGATGACTACTTCAGAGAACTTGTCTTGTGTAACGAGAGGGCAGCTATGGGATATTTATATATATATATATATATATATACTACATATGTGGAAAATTGATGTGTGTTTGTCTGTGGCGTTGTTAGCTAACTCCTCCTACATCGCTTTAATGATGTCGATGAAACTTGACTCGTGTGTGGAAACCTTGTGACATACTTAGATTGTTGAAAAAGTCGATAGTACGGCCCCTGGAAGTGACCTTTATATCTACCTCATATAACTATTTTTTAAACTCCCAAGGGAACTAACCCATAGCACCTGTACAATATTTTTTTAAACGCTCAAGGGAAATATCCCATTTCATTGTTCGATTGCTTTGAATGTTTTTTTGTGTGTGTCCTATTTGTAATTTTTGCAGGCAATATCACTGTTATACTTTATTTGACACGAGTAAAACTCATGTCTGGAAACCCCGTGACATACTTAGATTGTTGGAAAAAAAATCGATAATAGGGCCCATTCAATGGATCCTTCTATTTACTACATATTACTAATATCATATTTAAACAACCCATGGTAAATACCCATACCGCCTACAAATTTCAGCAAAGCGATCGATATTTGTTTCTCACGATCAGCCGACCTAATTCGCCATTTCACTACTCACAGTTTTGGACTGCTAAACATTATTATTGCACTTCCTTAAATTGAATCTAAAGCATTAAAGACTTCATTCATACATTTCTATACATACATACTTGAATGCCCATTACTCCGGTAATTCTGTATTTTTCAGTTACACTTTTTCAATGAGAGTAGCTAATTTTGTTTATTTCACAACGTATTTGTAGTGGCTTCATACAGGCATAGCGTAGATTCGATTCTCGATTGCCAAATTTCACTTAACACTTCAACAGTGCTTTTCTCACGGTAAAACAATATTTTTTTTGGTAATTGACAGCAGTTATACATTTCTCAGATGCCTTCGCTAAGAAGAATAATGTCTTTGCCTCTCACCAACCCCCGACAATCTTTCTCGCCAACCTCCAACAATCTCTCCCTCCTCCAGCTGACAGATTTTTGCACTTTTATGCAACGGAAAATAAACCTTCTGTGGCAGTTATAACGAAATTGCTTTCTTATATCAGAGTAATAAGGCGTTTCAATAGAACATCTTTACCCCCGAAAATTACCCGGTACACCAGTTAGTATATGTATATGTATATGTATATGTATGTATGTATGTATGTATGTATGTATGTATGTATGTATGTATGTATGTATGTATGTATATACATATATATATGACGGTCTCTTCTGTCGGAGGCGACACGTATCAGCATTCATCTTTTTCCGAACGAGCTGCAAATATGATTTGTTCAGAATGATCAAATGTGTATGCTGTAGAGTTGCTCACTCTCTCCATCAAATCGACATTGCCATTGTGTGCCATGTGTTAAGTGTCGAAGTGACCGCAAGTCAACGTGAGATGAAGTGTTTTGCTCGAGAACGCAACACATACATGTACATATAAACATACATGCATACACATAGACACACAGTCACACACACACACACGCACACACAGATGAAAGATGAAATATAAGAACATGCTTAGGTAGTGTTGAGTCTGGACTCAACACTACCTAAGCATGTTCTTATATTTCATCTTTCACAATCAATTTATAAATATCCGACTGAGTTATGTAACAAAGGCTCAATATGTTCTGTAATATTTTTCTTTTACTACCTTTCCTGGCGTTTTTCTCCATTTTTGTGTGCACTGAGGAGGATGGTAATACGTGATAAAATTAATTTAATTTAATTATAATTATATAATTAATTTAATTTTTCCATATTTCTTAAATGTTGATGTTATCATATGAAACGATCGTATGTATGGCTTAAGTATTTTGATAAAACTTTTAACATTTTCTCTTCTCCATTCTTAATTGTCAGTTGAGTTTATATAGGATTATATCCTATAAATGCTCATAACACACCTTATGCTTGTTAAATTTTTATATTTTAAAAATAAATACTTTGTTTCTCTCTTTCTCTCTCTCCATATTTAATGGGAAGGCACATGGCTCAGTGGTTAGAGAATCGGGCTTACAACCATGAAGCTGTGAGTTGTGTTATTGAACAAGACACTTTATTTCACGTTGCTCCAGTTCGCTCAACGGTAGAAATCAGTTGCGACGTCATTCATGTCAAGCTGTACCGGCCCCTTTGCCTTGGGTAACATCGGTGTCTTGGATAGGGGAGGCTGGTATGCATGGGCGATTATTGGTCTTCCATAAACAACGTTGTCTCGGAGAGGAACTTTCTAAGTGCACTCCCATGGTCATTCATAACCGAAGTAGGTCATTACCCTTATATATATGTGTATATATATATATATATATATATATATATATATATATATATAAATCTTTAGGTAAATATATTCAATAAGAATATTATGTACTAAATTTATATTGAGTGCTCAATTGTATCAAAATATTAATACTATTAAAATATTTAGATATTTAATACGAGCGATAAAATAAAAATTAAAAATTACTACTTTTGATGAGAGTCTTTAAATCCATATTTATTTCCTTGGTTATTCTTCTGCAATAATCCATAATATTCATACGTAAAATCCGTCATATTATCTTGCATTCCAAATATAGTTCATACAGTTAGTTTAGAAACGTGAAATTTGTATATACTTTAGTATGAGAATCTTGAAATTCATATGTCCTCTTGGTAATTCCTCTGTAGCAATCCATAACACTTTGTCTTGGTAATTCCTCTGTAGCAATCCATAGTACTGTTGTATAAAATTCATTATATTATCCGGTAATGAAGCTATGAAATCATAAACTGGTCAAAGCATTTCTTTTATATTTTTATCTTTATAAATATTTGATGGGAGGATTGTATAGAGATGACGCACTCCTTATCTATAACAGTAGATCGCCAGGCTATTCTAACATTTCAGCTGGCTAACTCAAGAATATATTTATTTATATATATCTTTAATACAAAAAGTATTTTCACACGGGTATATCTTTATGATGAGTTTGGATATTAATTTTCTTATATTAATAATTATAATATATTATTAAATATATATATAGGCGCAGGATTGGCTGTGTGGTAAGTAGCTTGTTTACCAACCAAATGGTTCCGGGTTCAGTCCCACTGCGTGGCACCTTGGGCAAGTGTCTTCTACTATAGCCTCGGGCCGACCAATGCCTTGTGAGTGGATTTGGTAGATGGAAACTGAAAGAAGCCCGTCGTATATATGTATATATATATATATATATTGAAAATATATATATATATGCGTGAAAATATATATATATATGCGTGTGTGTGTTTGTGTGTCTGTGTTTGTCCCCCCAGCATTGCTTGACAACCGATGCTGGTGTGTTTATGTCCCCGTTACTTAGCGGTTCGGCAAAAGAGACCGATAGAATAAGTACTGGGCTTACAAAAGAATAAGTCCCGGGGTCGAGTTGCTCGATTAAAGGCGGTGCTCCAGCATGGCCGCAGTCAAATGACTGAAACGAGTAAAAGAGAAAAGAGAAAGATATATATATATATATATATATATATACAAAGCAGCGAAAATATTTTGGCAACTTAAATTAAAATTTTGAAGTGAATCTCGCAGCTTTTGTGTTTTGGATGGCTTATAAATACCTTCTACGCTGCAATTGTTTTTGTATCCTCACACGATCTCAGATGAGGTCACTTTCTAAGCAAGTACATCTCCGTAATATATATATACATTCACATATATATGTGTGCGTGTGCATGCGTGTGTCTGTGTGTGAATGTATGCGTTAAAGGACTGGTATCAGAACGATTCATCCGGTTGGGGAGTTACATTGTTATGAAAAACAAAGGAGACACAATAAAGTGCGATACGTAACTAAAAAAGCCGGCTCCATGTAGTATGGTGCTGGGCATCAGTCTCGAGATAGGTTAGCGAGCGGAATACGAGCCAAGTGAGATATATAATATAAATGTATATAGAGTCTGTTTGTATGCATGTATGTAAACAACTATATATATAAATATATATAACTTAAATGATTTGAATGTGAGCTACTCTACATTTCTTACTTCTAATAGTACAGTGGTTGGATGAGCTTCTATAATATACCGGGTACTATCACACAATCTTTCAGACGCAAAATACAGTATGGATGCTTTCTGAGAAGAAATAGCGAGAAAGAAAGAGAAATAATTAAAAGAAAAATAGTAAACGAGAAAAAAGCACTGAAGTTAAATAGAAGTTGGGTCCTTTGATCCGTTAGAATGATTAATATTGGTTGCGTGGTTAAATCGACAGGAAAGGTTCAACTTTGGAGAGGGCGGTGTTCTCCAATAGGATAATAGAAACATATCCAAATACTTACACTTAGTGAAAATTTCTGATCTAGAATTCAGTCTGTGTATTTCATAAATATAAATAGATATAAATTATTTGGGCTATACAAAGCCTTGCGCATACTTGACCCATTAAGGTAAAGCGTGGCTCGTTCTACGATGATCCACATGATGGTATTTAGGATATTTTTGGCATTCAGGTACCATAAATGGCAAGCAAACTTAATAGCTTTCTTCTTGTCTACGTTTCCGAAAGCAGATTGATGGTTAACATATCTTTTCTGAAAGTCGCTTTTGCAGAGACCAATATACTTTTTCAGTTGAGTCTCGTTAATTTGTAGACCTGAGGTGACTACAACCTTGTAGACTACTTTATATATATGTGTGTATTTGTGTGTGTGTAGAGAGAGAGAGAGAGAGATTTTACTATATATATATATATACTCACACACACACATACATACATATATATATATATATATTCACACACACACATGCATATATATATATATATATTCACACACACACATGCATATATATGTATATATATACACACACATATATATAGGGAGAATTCACAAAAAAGCAAAAGACAAGTGGTGTAGACAACAAACAGATGTATTAATTTAACGCTCGGGAAGCGAAAAAGTCTTTAACGTTTTGAGCGTACGCTCTTCTACAGAAAGGAACGCAGAAAGAAACAAGGAGAGGAAATAAGGAATGTGCAAGGACGCACACATTCTACTACTATTATTTCTACTCATAATAATAGTATATGTAACAAGGTCAGTACTTTGCATGAAACATTAGGAAAGAATGCTTTAATCCCAGGTAGATATCGTATTAATAATACTAACTATAAACATCGTGGAAATGAATCCATAAAGAAGCACTTGTAAAATACACAATAATTATCCATTACACGACAACTTCCGCAGATTTAATGTTCTTTGTAAATGCACTGTCCTTAATAAAGAAGGAATCTCTATCAAAATATACATCGGCACTGCTGTCGCGTTTAAACGTCGATACATATTTCCCCTTTTAACTTTCCGAAACACTATAAGTCTTCTCTCTAGCTCATCACATAGCGAACCTTAAGAAAAACAGTATACCATATAATTAGTCTATGATCGGTTCCGGAGTGCCATACCAGAAAAAACCACACTCCGTGCCGGTTATGCTTAAATGAACCAATACAGATCTTGCAACATAATTCATAGTACATACTGAATCGATAAAAGAAAGCTTTAACTATTTACATTCAGAGATTCTTTGAAACGTTCTGATTTCATCAGACATCTAAACGTTGCGCTTTGAATTTCTTCACACAACTAACACGCATACTTATTCAATATAGTTCAACATATTTTAACCCATCATGTACCCCCTCCCCTATTCCTCTCTTTGTACTATACTCTTTACTCTTTTACTTGTTTCAGTCATTTGACTGCGACCATGCTGGAGCACCGCCTTTAGTCGAGCAAATCGACCCCGGGACTTATTCTTTGTAAGCCCAGTACTTATTCTATCGGTCTCTTTTGCCGAACCGCTAAGTGACGGGGACGTAAATACACCAGCATCGGTTGTCAAGCAATGCTAGGGAGACAAACGCATACACACAAACACCTACACACACATATATATATATATATACATATATACGACAGGCTTCTTTCAGTTTCCGTCTACCAAATCTACTCACAAGGCATTGGTCGGCTCGGGGCTATAGTAGAAGACACTTGCCCAAGATGCCACGCAGTGGGACTGAACCTGGGACCATGTGGCTGGTTAGCAAGCTACTTACCACACAGCCACTCCTGCGCCTATGGTTATTATTTTACCATCATCGCTGAAAACCTTATTTCCCCTATTCTACAATTACCACTAACCTGAACCTCGTATACAGCCACCTTCCATTATTCATTATATCACTGCTCGGAATTCAAGTAGAAAGATTTAACTAAATATTATATCCGAACATATATCTATCGATATTATTAATTATTATTAGTTTAAAATTTTTCTTTTCTCTATCCTATGCTATTTCTTTACCCAAATTTTTTCATATCCATGTTATGAATTAAATTTATAATTTTAAATTAAATTTATAATTTTAAATAGTAGATCTTTTTTTTTACGATAAATACATTCGCTTCTCTGATAACTTATCAAACGCGTGCACGAACTGCTCCGATTATATCTTTATATATAAAAGTGAGGTTGTGTGCTGTCTGTCTCCTACGATTTAGATTCCTAACTACTCCCACATTTTGCGGTGCAGTTTAACCAAAACCGGGTATCTTATAGTCGTTCTTCATATCGAGCCCTTCTGGGTATTAGCGTGCGTCTACGATGAGTCTACGATTTAAAAAAAATTTACCACCAATTTTTCCCATTTTTAATGCATTTTTGGCATATATAAGGGAAGTAACTCTCTAAAAATTTATTATTAAATCTCAGAACGTAAAAAGCTACAGTAACACCCATCCTTTGTGGTTAGCCATATTGAGATGGCTATTATACTTTACATCTCTAAAAATGCTTATATAGTTATTTCCCTTACAAACCCGAGCAACGCCGGGCGATACTGCTAGTATCCTATAAAGTATAAACCGTAATTCCTATCAACAAAAGCCTTTTATCTAGCAGTAAGACCTTGAATTCCATTATAGTAAGGTGTGTAAAGGGAACTGGTTGCTTCTTTACACTTTTGGGGTGCAACTTGGGTGCAACACAATTTCCTTTCTTTTTGTTTCTAGAAACTACAAGTCAGGAACGAAACGCAAGTTTAGAAATATATACAATTCTTTATTCTCTTATTCAACAATGAAACACGATGGTATACTGGTATCCACCTAGTTCAACACAGCAAGGCTGAATTCTAACGTTTGCAAGCTTCTTACAACAATTCAGCATTAATAGAACAGGTTAAATCCTAAGCGTCTGGGACAGGAGAATAGGCTGATCACACGTATGAAAATACGTCCTTTCGCTTCTATCGCCGTGTCTCAAGTCCCCGACGCTATTAAGGAACGCTATAGAATTTCTTCTTCAGTCTCTAGCGCATGTGCATGAGGGAACTTCCTTATGCCTTTCCAGAAGGTTCCAGAAGGTTCCTACCCCGCATACGCACACTGAAGAAGGACTGTCCGCACACGCACACTGAAGAATGACGTTGCGTGTATGCACACTGGAACATGACGTCACTACAGGTGGTTTATATACCCAAATGCCGAATATTTCCTTCTTTCCATTTTCTTTCCTCTTTTCTCTTTAGCATAACACATTATATCATATAACCATATATTCAAGGCTTCAGTTTGTCTCGCATTTCCGCGAGTTTGTGTGTCTGTGCGTGATTCTGTATGCATATGCCATGTGACTGTGTATATGTGAGCAACGGTATGTCTACGTGCATTTGTGTGTCTGTAGTTTGTTATCTTGTATATATGTTTGTTATCTTGTATATATATATATCTTGTATATATCTTGTATATATTATTACTCTCTCTCTTAGACTCCGCCGGTTACGACGACGAGGGTCCCAGCTGATACGATCAACGGAACAGCTTGCTCGTGAAATTAACGTGCAAATGGCTGAGCATTCCACAGACACGTGTACCCTTAACGTAGTTCTCGGGGATAATCAGCGTGACACAGAGAGTGACAAGGCTGACCCTTTGAAATACAAATACAACTCATTTTTGCCAGCTGAGTGGACTGGAGCAACGTGAAATAAAGTGTCTTGCTCAAGGACACAACGCGTCGCCGGGAATCGAACTCACAACCTTACGATCATGAGCCGAATGCCCTAACCACTAAGCCACGCGCCCTCACATATTATTACTAATATACAGGTGACGCCATTTTATGAAAGACAGGTAAATAATTTGGAGAATACCGGAATAGTTTATTTTTCAAAAAGTATTAACAATTTCATAAATAGATCTGTTATAAATTTCATTCTTCAAATACATTTATTGTTTCGACTATTTCATCTAACATGGTTATTGTTAACCTACGATCTGTATTTATTATAGACAAAAATTTAGGTATCATAGACGTCATCAATATCAAAGTAATCCTTGTGAACGCTGATAAGTTCAAGTCTTCTCGACTTATTATATTGTTGCAAGCAAAGAAAAAAGATACGATTAGAAACAGTTTTACAATGGATTTACCAATCTCGAATCTCAATGGAAAATGACGGTTAACAATTGTCTTGAACAAACTGGCATCTATGAATTCTTCCCCATATTTTGACTGAACTAAATTTGGACGAAGACTTTTGGCGAGCTTTATGGATTCAAGCAGAATAAACTCATACCGTTTCTGAATAGCTTTTATGATTGCAATACCATAGAGAAGAAACATGGAAACAAACCATATATCACCAACAGTATCAGGCTTAGCAAGTACTGCAATAGCTGATGAAAATATATACGTGCAGATGGTTTCAAAACTTGTAAGAAATATATAGATTGAATAAATTCCCCATATTATAAAACATAGAAACGATATGAATGTTAAAATGAAAGCAATAATCTTGAAAATATAGTTAGGATTCAAATACAGGGAGTAAATATAAACTCTGAAATAACTTAATGGTAAAGTTAAAATCAGATAAACAATTGGGATTCCATAATAAACGAGGCACAGAAATAATTCGCAGACAGAAAATACAGCAAATAAAATTGTAATGGAAATAAAGAGCCAAAGTGTAAGGAATCGCCAGAAAATATTTCTCCTGTAGTAATATAACCAAATTTTCTTTATACGATTAATCCAAGTATAAATTATTAAATACCAGAAATTTGGGTTTAAAGCAGTAGAAATATTAGCTTCCATTACTGCATAGAGTAGATCATAATCATGTAGAGTAGAAACATTTAAACTGCCATACTTCTCTAATAATCTCTTATTTTGAATGAGAAACGTGAAAGTGGATCTTTGATGTAATGTATTATAAGCGACAGTCTCACTTGTTCGACTGGGAAGAACGAAGAGAATAAAGCTAAAAAATATGTAGACCGTGAACCACAAAAACGGACCCCCCAAGAAGCCATCTGTATTATCATAACTTTCTGTTATTCCTAATATTAGGGCGCGATAGCCCAATGGTATGCCATCTTGGTAAAGAATTTCTATTGTTTCATATAAAAAGAAGTAATGCATCAAAAGATCCAGAAAGAGTACTGAAAGTGAAAATAGAATACAAAGGAATCTTCTTAGTCTTGAGGCAAGGAAAGAGTAATTGTGGAAACAAAATACCCAAGACAGAAAATGAGAGAATGTGTAAATATTATGTTTTCCATTTAACCACTCGGATTCGTGTGGCAATGTGTTTTTAATTGTAAATAAGAATTCATCGTGAGCAAACAGTGGCAGATTGAGTTGACGGGAATGTGAAGGTACTTTCGCTTTTGATACAAAACTTATAAACAATGGGGAAAATACCCACAAAACTGCTCCGATGATAGTTGCATAATTGTAAAACATAGTATTTTCAATGATTTTTCCTGGACAAATGGATTTGGTGTGATAAACACGACTTTCATTCTTATTTCTCACACAGCAATAGTTCTTCAGTATATTTCGATTTATACCTATTCTTCTGTAAAGTTCAAATACGCAAGGGCTTTTCCTCTTCAAATCATAAGACAGATTTATATAAAAACACATGAAACCAGATTCTACCGTTTGCAATTTGGGTATAAATAAGATATTTTTCAATTCCTCAAAAATTAAATATATTAAATCGTTTCTCTGAATATTTTGTTTTCCACAATTTATCTCGACATCAATCCTTGGATTAGCAATGTAGACATCTAACAAATTAAAATTGTGAATTTTAAAAGTATAGAAAAACTTTTTATGTACTATGAAACCATTAGGTACATCTGGAATCTAGGTAAAATGTCTTGCGTTTGCGAAATAATCCATTCGTATGGGTTTCAGAAGGTCATCAAGCTTTTTATCGGATAACTGGACTTCAAAATTGAAAACTTTTTTGCCTGATTTTACTGAACGAGATAAAATCTCACTGACATTGGAAGAAATTTTAATATCACAATTATTTCTGATTTCCTTCGCATCGATGTTCAATGATGTCAGTGTGATAAGAAGAATGATTGAAAGAATAAGAGAACAGGCTCCTGTTACCATCGTCTGCATGACAGCCATATTTCGTTACCTGTAAAACAAAAATATAGAACATATATTTATGTTATGGTTATCGACAATTTTTTGTTTCGGTATATCTGGTATTAGAATTTTTCTTCTGCCCTTATCTTGTAAATTATATATTTTACCTTTAAAGGCATTTTTTGATATGCTGGCCATTGATAAAATGTTTTTCCCGAAAAATATTTTATCCTATATTAATTATATATATATATATATATATATATAATATATATATATATATTATATATATATATATATGTATATGTAGAAGGTTGAAAAGGAACACACGAGTTAATATATATATGAAAAAAGTCAAGGTAGAAACTACTAAAATAATTTTATAAAAACATTTCAGTACCGGTTTCAGTCATTGCGACTTTTTCAACTGTAAGTATGAAAAACAATTAAATTTTAGAAAAATTAAAAGAAAAATTTTTCTAAAAGAATATTGCATAGTATTCAAATAGAAGGGGCATTTGCCTTGTTTCTGCTTGTCTCTGTCTCTTTTATTTACTCTTGTGTTTCCTACCTTGATATTGACTACTTGTACTACTTCTGTATCGTCGGCATAGCTAGTATATGTGGCTGTCTGTGTAACTGATGGCCTATCTGAAAGAGTCACCATGAGCAGCAGCGGCCGCAATACAGTTCTATGAGGCACTTCACTGTCTATTACTGTCTCCTTGGAGAGGGCTCCGTTGGATGCTACCGTCTGGCTTCTGATTTTTAGGAAGTCATGCAAGCACTTCCGATTTTGCCACTTATGCCGAGTCTCCGTAGATGGTGACATATCCCATGATCAGCTTTAACAAAGGCCTTTGAAAAGTAGAGATATATCACGTTTGAGCAATTCATTAATTGTTTCAACCCCCAGTCATAGTGCTTAACGAGCGAAAGCTATGCTGGGTGTCAGGGAGCAAGTCATTATCTTGAAGGAATGCAATTAGTTTATTGCTGACAATGCGCTCCATTACTTTGCTGACATAGAGTAGAAAAGAATGCTTAGCGGTATTTCGTCTGTCTTTACGTTCTGAGTTCAAATTCTGCCGTGGTCGACTTTGCCTTCCATAGTTTTGGGGTCGATAAATTAAGTACCAGTTGCGTACTGGGGGCCATCTAATCGAGTGGCCCCCTCCTTCAAAATGTCGGGCCTTGTGCCTAGAGCACAAAAGAGTGCTTTGCGGTATTTCGTCTGTCTTTACGTTCTGAGTTCAAATTCTGCCGTGGTCGACTTTGCCTTCCATAGTTTTGGGGTCGATAAATTAAGTACCAGTTGCGTACTGGGGGCCATCTAATCGAGTGGCCCCCTCCTTCAAAATGTCGGGCCTTGTGCCTAGAGCACAAAAGAGTGCTTTGCGGTATTTCGTCTGTCTTTACGTTCTGAGTTCAAATTCCGCCGAGGTCGACTTTGCCTTACATCGTTTCGGGGTACCAGTTGCGTAATGGGGTTGATCTAATCGACTGGTCCCCTCCCCCAAAATTTCTGGCCTTGAGTAGAAAAGAATAAATAATACTGTTTTATCCAGCTTCTAGGAATAAAAAATGCAGATTCTTGAAAAGACTGCAGTGAGATCGTTGCGAGACTTTCCTATAGAAATGAGGAATGGAGCAGAACAGGCAGATACTGTACGCATCGTGTGTTCTGTGATGAACGTGACAAAGTCATGTGACCGATGATTGAAAAGGAAGGCAAAAATAAATAAATAATAACAGTCGAATGGATAAGTGTGATAACAAACTATGAAAATGAATTATTTTAACCTGGGAATAGAAAATTACTATTTGTAAATCTCACAACGAGAGATATTCAGTAACAGTACTTTGGAATAAATATTATTTGCCAACATAACATGGCAGTCCTGGTTTAGGACGAATGTTGCAGTAATTTAGCCCCAGGAG
>NC_042997.1:205222351-205224851 GCF_006345805.1 Octopus sinensis | reverse complement strand
CTCTTTTCATGGTTACTTTGGCGCATTTTTCTAATCCAAATTTCATATCTATTTCTTTGGTAAATCCATGAACTGTCTTTAATAGTGTTTCAGCTGTTTTGTCATTTGCAGCGTATAGTTTTAGGTCATCCATATATAAAAGGTGGCTGATCGTTTTGCCGTAACATTTATATCCGCATCCAGTTCTATTTAGCATATCAGATAGAGGTGACAGTGCCAAGCAGAAAAGGTGTGAAGAGAGCGTGTCTCCCTGGAATATTCCTCTTCTAATGGGGATGTCTTTGGTTTTCATGAGTCCCTCTTTTGTTTGGAGGTGTAGGACTGTTTGCCATTTATTCATAGAGTACTCTATGAATTTTCTGATTGTTGGTGCTACTTTGTTAATGGCTAGTGTTTCGAGGATCCATGTGTGGGGGATGCTATCAAACGCCTTTTTGTAGTCAATCCAGGCCATACTGAGGCCTTTCTTCTTTCTGTGGCTGTCTTCAGTTATGGCTTTATTAATCATTAGTTGATCTTTACAGCCATATGAGCCTTTGCGGCATCCTTTCTGCTCTTCTGGGAATTATTATTATTATTATTATTATTATTATTATTATTATTATTATTATTATTATTATTATTATTATTATTATTATTATTATTATTATTATTATTATTATTATTATTATTATTATTATTATTATTATCATTATTATACATGACGCACAGTATACAATATTGTGAAGTTGTTCATTGAAGATATCGTACTGTTTGTCAAGTCACAACAAGGACCTCAGACAGACAGCATTTTACGCAATAGGCATGCAGTTCCAGCTAATGCCGACTTTTGCAATACACCTAGATTGTAGGCTATTCCTAAAGTTTTCAGATATTTTTTTCAGATTGGGCGATATTCAAACCAATGTTCCGATAACAATAAGAATAACCTAATATAAAAGAGACATTTATTGAATAACATTATCTGAAGTACTGCTCTTCTCTTTCATTTAAGTTCTTTCATTTAAGTAGCCATCTCGTATTTTTCTGGCTCATATTGGTTAGGAGGGCTAATACATATAATTAACAATTAACAGAGTTACTTGACCAGCACTTCAAATAACTAAGTGCAGAAAACCCCAAAAACTATAATTATAGTTCATACACATCCTCGTTTAGATTAAAAAATATTAAAAACTTTCTTATTCCTCTTTACACCAGAGAGAGGAGAGAGGTTGCAGTATAATTTCAAAGTCTCTGTGAGTTTTACTGTGAGCAATACTTGATATTAATCGAGTGTGAGGCGTCGAGCTGGCGGAATCGTTTGCACGTCTGGTGAAATGTTTTGCGGCGTTTCATCTGTCTGTACGTCAGGAGTTCAAATTTGCCTTTCATCATTTCAAGGTCGATCAGTCAAGCACTGTGGTCGTTACAAACGAGTGACAGCCTCGCCCGAAGTTGCTGGCCTTGTGCCAAATTTTGAAACCGATATAATAATTACAATCACTTTTATTACTGCTTCGCTGGTTTAGGATATTTACCCAGACCGAACGTAAACAGTGTGACGACTTCCCTGTCAATTAAGCTGTAAGTTTTAATTTATGCATAAATTATGGCTGACAACTTTTCTATTTCTGCCTGTCTTTCTCTCTCTCTCTCTCTCTCTCTCTCCCTGTCCCCCTCTCTCCAGAAATCAGTGTTATTAGGGACAGTTAAGATTCTTAGGAAAGTTCTCGGCATCTAAGGATATTAGGATTTTTTCCTTCTTTTCTTTTTGCTCCACGCTGATCTTCTGCAAAAATCCAGGTAGATCTCGCGACCGACAATATATCCTTATGATCGGGAGCCGAATAAACTGACCACTAAGCCAAGCGCTTTCACACACACACGCGCGCACAAACATACGCACATACACACATAAACACACACAAACACACACAAACACACAAAAACACACACACACGCGCACACAAACACACACAAACATAGTTTCGTAGATATTATAAATTTTAATATTGTGTATATATATATATCACACACGCACGCACATATGCACACACACGCACACACTCATACACACAAACAAATATATTTTCGATGCTATGTTTTTTTTAGTTTCAGGTCAGAGCTGCGGCCATGCTGATGCGCCGCCGTTAAAATTATTAATTTTAATAATATAGTTTGTGTATATATATATATATATATATATATATATATATATATAGGCGCAGGAGAGGCTGTGTGGTAAGTAGGTTGCTTATCAACCACATGGTTCTAGGTTCAGTCCTACTACGTGGCATCTTGAGCAAGTGTCTTCCACTATAGCCTCGGACTGAACAAAGCCTTGTGAGTGGATTTGGTAGATGGAAACTAAAAGAATCCCGTCGCATACATACATACATATACATATATATAGTGCATTTTAGTCACCATCTGGTTCCTTACTCTCATTAGTACGCTTATATACCAAATTTTCCCATGGTGGGTTCACCATCATAGGCTGCTTATGCCATTCCATCCG
>NC_042997.1:205217351-205219851 GCF_006345805.1 Octopus sinensis | reverse complement strand
AGAAGTATTTTTGACCTCTATTTTTAGCGATGCACTTATTTATGTACCACCTTCGTGTATATATACATGTAAGTACATGTTTTATATTGTATGTATATATTCTATTAGTTTGCCTGTACAGCTGATATTCGCTTACTACTACTGATGGCATTTTAGTAGTACAATCGCTCTTATATTTACTTATAGATAGTTTCACGTATTTCTTTTGTTTAAATAGTTTTTCAGGCATTGTGGGGAAAATTTTAGTATTAGTTCGTCGACTGATTGTGACTGAGGAGAAACAGGCACCATTTTGGTACTAATTTGAAAACCATGGCATCAGATTGACCAGCTTTACTTGTGCTCACCTACCAGAGGTAAGACGATTTTACTGTTCACTGGAATGTTTTCCTACCATGCCTGTATTAGATTTGTGACAGATCCGTTGCAGAAAAATATTTTTGACTTCTGTTTTTAGCGATGCAGCTACTCATGTAGTACCCTCGTTTATACACGCACACACACACACACACATACACACACACACACAACACACACACACACGCACGCACGCACGCACACACACACACACACACACACACACACATACACACACACAAGAGTTATGGAGTAAACCCTGTGTTTTTATTCGGACACCCGTCAAACCTGGTCGCCTACCGTGAAATATAAAAACAACTTCTTCAGCTTATCTTACTTCGATACGAGAAAAATCCACAAACTTCCGTCTCAATAAAGCGCTATCTCTGAAAGATTTTTTTTTTGTAATATTGACTACGGATTGCTTGAAGATAACTTTATTCTTAGACCTCGGTCACTGGATCTTAGATTTATATACAATTGCGGCCAAAATGTTCAGAACGGCATTGTTTTTGTCAGAAAAGTAGGTATAAGTTTTTATCAAAGTTGTTTTAGTTTCTATAATTTTCACACACAATAAATACGATATTAATTGTTATTGTCTGAGATTTTAGTGTAATTTGAGAGGATAATACAAAAGTTATGGATGATTTAGTGATTTAGTGCAAAGCCCATAGCGGCCAAAATGATCCACTATACCAAATTTAAATTAACACTGCTCCAGAACTTTTCCCACGGTGGAACAATGGTTCTTCTCTGACAGCAATTTTACGTTTTCCAGATGCCTTTAGCTAGGCCGAAATAATGTTTTCACTACTTGACCCTTTCTAACCTCTTCTACTTCAACAAAAGCTAGAATAGAGATAACAAGACCGCCAAGTAAATCTATTGCTCTCAGTGATATATCTATCCGAGGTGGAAAACCACACCGCCATCTCTTCGGCCATCGGAAAAATGGCCGGATAACTGAAGAGATGGAGGCGTGGTTTTCCACCTCGGCATCCGAAACTCGGAGTTTTATCAGGGCAACCGAATAATTGTCACATATTACATTTACAGATAAATTCCTCTATCTACATAATATCGAGGTATCTTTCTTTTGTTGTCTTACCTTTTTTATCAATATATATATATATATATATATATATATATATATATATATATATATAGGCAAGAGTTACAGAATGGTGCAGACATGATCAGGGTTACAGCTAGGATCTAATCTACTCCATTCAGTAACTCTTGAATCCGTACACGGACAGCTGGCAACCCTGTTCACCTACCGTGAAATATAAAAGGAACGTTTTCTGTTTATCGTACTTCGATACAAAAGAAATCCACAACCTTCTGTCTCAATAAACCACTACAGTCCCTATAAATTGTTGTTTTATATCTACTATGGATTGCATGAAGAATACTTTCTTCTTGCACCTCAATCCCTGGATCATACAGTTATATATATATATATATATATATATATGTATACATGCATATATATACATACATACATACATACATACATACATACATACATACATATATATATACATATATACATATATATATATATATATATATTATATATATATATATATATATATATATATATATATACATACTTATATAGGGAGAGTTTACGAAAAACAAAAGACGAAGGCAGGTGGTGTACAAAATAAACAGGTGTATTAGTATAACGCTCAGGAATAGATAAAGTCTTTTACGTTTCGAGCTTACGCTCTTCTACTGAAAGGGAGACAGAAAAAACAAGGAGAGAAAAAATGTGTGTAGTGGCTAACGATCTATATATATATAGGGGGAAAATAAGAAAAATCAACGAAAATGCACATTGTAAATAAAAAAGAAAAGGCTTTTTATGAAAGGTAACGACAGATATATACATGTATATATCTGTCGTTACCTTTCATAAAAAGCCTTTTCTTTTTTTATTTACAATGTGCATTTTCGTTGATTTTTCTTATTTTCCCCTTACATTTCCACGTGTATTTTATATTTTATATTTTCTTTTTGTAACACATTTCTACTATGTGTGTGTGTGTGTGTGTGTACATATATATTATTTACATTTGACGGATATTTGTCCTCATCACACGCAAATATTAAAAATGATACATTTAAGATTCCC
>NC_042997.1:205197351-205212351 GCF_006345805.1 Octopus sinensis | reverse complement strand
TAGGACGTTGCTCCTAAGGGCATTGGACTTCGCCAAGCAGTATGTCAACATCGATAGCTCGGAAATTGAAATTATTATGCATGCGAGGAAATCGCTTCTGTTTTTCGAGGATTCCACCTGGATTAAGAAGACTGAGGATTCTCTTTTCGATGTACCGATGGGGGCATACGACGGGGCTGAATTATGTATGCTCATAGGAGCCTTTATTCTCCATAATCTAAAAATAGAATTCCCATTTATAGATGCAGGTCTATATAGGGATGACGGCCTTATAGCCACGCATAATCTAAACGGCCATGAATCAGATAGACTTAGGAAGGACCTTATAGCTTTCTTTCAAAGGATGGGCTTACGGATTACGATAGATACTAACCTGAATAGTGTAGATTTTTTAGACGTAAATTTTAATGTAAGATCGGATAGATTTAAACCTTTCCGTAAGCCCAATGAAAAGCTATCGTATATTAGCAAAGATTCGAACCATCCACCAGTTATCCTTAGCAACTTAGTCAGCAATGTAGGTAGAAGAATATCTTCAATTTCTTCGGACGAGGCAGCATTCCATAATGCTGCACTTTATTACGATAGCGCATTAAAGAATAGTGGATTCTCGGGGAAGATCCAGTTCAACCAGCTTAATGCTAATAATAATGCTGCACGAAGAACTAGGACCAGGAAAGTTTTGTGGTTCAACCCGGCTTTCAATTTGGCCGTAAAGACTAATATAGGTAAGGAATTTTTGAGATTAGTCTCTAAGCATTTTAAGCAGGGTCATAAATTCTACAGAATATTTAATAGAAGAACCCTGAAGGTTAGCTATTCTTGTTGCAGAATTTCGCCTCTTACATTAGCCAACATAATAGGAAGCTAATTGAGATTAGACATGGTGCCGAGCCCATTAAGAAATGTAATTTCAAAAACGAAAGCTCCTGTCCGTTAGAAGGGAAATGTCTAGTGAAAGGAGTAGTTTATATAGAGCCAAGGTGCAAGTGGAAGGCTCATCGGAATACAAGACATACACAGGGGCTTCAGAAAATTCATTTAAAACAAGATTTTATTCTCATAAGAATTCTTTTAAATACCCAGAGAATAGGAAGAAAACCAGCCTAGCAAAATATGTCTGGGAACTAAAAGAAAAGGAAGCCCCACCTTTCAACGTGACATGGAGAATTCTGGACAGGGCGGCACCATACAGGCATGGAGCTTACAAATATATTTCAAGTGCAAGCTTTGCTTATTAGAGAAAATGCACATCTTATTCAAAGACAATAATTCTTTGAATCAAAGAAGTGAGTTAATGAACTTATGTAGGCACGCGGCTAAATTTAAAATGTCGAATATAAATATACCATATGGATAGAGTATATATTTTGTATTTTGATTTTTGATTTTGATTTTGACTCTTAAGCGCTACGACGGATCTATAGCAAAGTCTTATTGTTTCTACATATATATTAGGAAAAACCTACAAACTTTGTTTTCATGTTATTGTATTGCATAGGATTACCTTGATTATTTATATTACCTTGATTATTTAAATGACCCAAAATAGGATGTTATATTTTATTTTATATGTCTTTCGTATATATTTTTATTAATGCACCCATTTTTTAAAAGCAATGTTTTTTTTAAAAAAAAGCAATGTTGTCAAAATTAGAATGTTTTATAAGTATATGTATAGCAAAGCATATGTATTTGTAAGCATGCGTATCTGTGTATGTGTAAGTGAAAGTATGCTTGTGCTTAAGCACGCATACACACGACGGTATGTATATGTATCAATTCAAACTTGTGTATGTATACTGGCTCTATAGATGCCAATAACATCGCTACAATTTCCCCCCCCCCTCTTTCGTTCCTTTTTCTCTCTTTCCCTTTCTTTCGTTCCCCCTCCTTGCTCAGTATATGAGAATTGCTACATAGATGAATTTTAGCTTGCGTGCGAGACGGTTTGCGTGAATATATGTACACATGCTTTTATGTGTATATATTTAGATTCATATTCATACGTCTGTATATGTATGTATGGCGTTTACGCGCATCCTTTTGTGTATGTTGATATATATATGTGGATTTTAATATAAATATGTATTGCAGTATTTATAACAGGTTTAATTTCTATGCATTAATTTGTACTGTCTTCATTAACGGCAATAGGTTTTTTCCTCGGTTTTTTCCTCGGATTTTATAATTTTTATAATTTTTATAGTTTTTTATATATATATACATATATTTTTGACCTTTTTTATCGCTCGAAAATTGACCGTTTTTTCTAAAGGGCCAATCAAACAAGTCCATTTCTTTTTAAAGGTGTAGCGTTTGTAAGAGTATAGATTGAATTAATATATAAGTTCCATTCTAGCAAAAACTGTCTGATGAACGGCAACGAGAAACTCAGAGTAACAGATTTTGTTGAATTTTCTGCTGCTTAAAATAAAGTATATATATATATATATATATAGAGAGAGAGAGAGAGAGAGAGAGAGAATGACAGAGAGAATGTAGTATATAAGATCCAGATATCTACTCCATTCAGTAAGCATTTGATCCTTATTGGGACACCCGGCAACACTGGTCGCCTACCGTGAAATATAAAATACGAGAAAAATCGGCGATCTTCTGTTTCAATAAACATCTATTGACCCTGAAATTCGCTTTTTTTATATTTACTACTGATTGTTTGAACCTAACTTTCTTCCTATGCCACGATAACTGGATCTTACATTAATATATATATATATATATATGATGGAAGAAAAATGCAAAGGAGGACAATAAAACATTCGGACAGAGAGACGATACAAAGACGGACAGGAGAAACAACAATCAGAAGGACAGGGGGGAAAAGACGGGGCATCCGTGGCCTTCTTCCTCAGTCAAGTTACCAGATGTCCTTACTGTTTCGGGCAGTTACACTTGAGACAATTCGATCTGGTAAAGAAATATATTGTATATATAAATATAAAAATGAACAAAAATGCAACAGAGGACAATAAAATATCTGCGTACGTATCGAACGCGAGAGCTTAATGAGATATTAAGCCCAAAGTACGGAAACCTTCATAGCGACAGTTAGGAACGACTGAGTATTGATGGCAGTGAGAAATGTGAAAACAAAGGAAGAAGTACAAAAAGGGACATGAGGAAGAATTACGCAAGAAGGGACTACACAATCAATTCCATGTAGCCAGAACAGAAGTTGCTGGGAAAGGGAGGTGGGATTGGTTGATGAAAGGAACCCTAAAAAAAGAGACCGGCAGCACAAGACCAAGCTTTGGCCACGAACTGGAGGGTCAACCTTAGGAATGAACAAGTGTCTCTGCTGTGCCGAATCTGCGACAGAGAAGGAATGCTTAAGATTTGACCACAAACCACTAGAAGTCGCGGAGACGGAGACTAGCAAAATCCTTTGAGATTTCCCAATCGAAACAGATCAGACACTACTGCATAATACACCGGGACCTAGTGGTGGTAGACAAGGTGCTCCACATATGCTGTAGTCACGAATAGTCAAGAAGGAAGGCGAAAAGATAGACAGATAGATAGATAGATAGATAGATAGATAGATAGATAGATAGATAGACAGATAGATAGATAGATAGATAGATAGATAGATAGATAGAGATAGATAGATAGATAGATAGATAGATAGATAGATAGATAGATAGATATATGTTTCTTTATTAGCCACACAGGGCTGCACACAGATAGAACAAATTACAAGGTAGAGCTTTTCTTTTGAAGGTTAAAAAAAAAAAGGAGGGGGGAGTTTCGATCAAAAGGGATCGTAAAAGGAGAGAAAGAGGACAAAAAGAGGGGGGGTTAAAAAAAGGGGGGGAGAGGAAAAAATTATCAATAGGGATCGTTATCACAGAAATGTCAATATGAAGTGTAAAGGGGAGGACAGGTGATGTTTACCCGTGGAAAGAAAAGCCTACGGAAAAGACCACGGTAACCTCGGTCAATGAAGTCACATGTTATATTTCTTTTTTTTTTTTTTTTGCAAATAAGCAACTCTCTGTATTAATTTTTATGGTTCATAGAATCATAGTCAAGGTGGCTTCGTCATTCATACGTGCCATCCTTGCTACATTCACCCATCATTTTTTAAAACATTCACTAGACAAAACTTGCCTCTCTACTCTCACTTTCCTCTTCAAGTGATACTTGAAGAAGTTGATGAGAGATTGACCAGAGAGGAAAGTGTTTGTCTCTAATCCTTTCAGGCGCGTCCACCAGATACATTCTTTCGCCATAGCCACAAGTATGATAAAAATAGCTCTTCCTTCCCGTTTGAAGGAAGGAGGCGTGACGATATTAACGATAGACTCGGCTGATAAACCGACACGTCCCACACGTGACAGCAGTCGTTCGACATAAGCCCACAGGTCGGAAATTGCTGGACACTGCACGATTGCGTGCAGAGCGGTTTCGTCGCTCTGCCCGCATCTCGGGCAGGTCGGCCCCGTGTTTCTCGAGCCATGCCTATAGAGCTTATCCCGAACGGGTAGCGCTTCTCGGTAGCACCGCCAGGCCAGGGATCTCTGGAAGTTGTCCATAGGTCCGGGCCGAAAGTCGTTTGAAACAGGCGGGTCAGGTATTCCTCGTCGACGCCCAGGTTTGCCCCGAGCTCGTCGTCGTACCTCCCCTCCACTAATCCCCTATAGAATGCTTTGGTTGTGTTGAAGTCACTCAAGGTCGACCCGGGACGGCAGAGTTGCTTGAGAGCAACGCGACACTCGCGGTGCCATTCGCCCTTCCTCGGCCTCTTTTTGATCCACGACTGTAGTTCGGTCATGGAGACGAGTTGCGGGAATGCGTGCCTCACAAACGGCGACCACACATAGATAGATAGATAGATAGATAGATAGATAGATAGATAGATAGATAGATAGATAGATAGATAGATAGATAGATAGATAGATAAATAGATAGATAGATACAATCATGTCTTCAAAAATGAAGATGGTGAAGATAATGCCAATTATTGTTGGTTCCTTGGGAACAGCATCAGAAGGCATGAAGATGAATATAAAGGAAATTGGAATAGAGTGTCCAGTAGAACTGTTACAAAACGTTTGCCTCCTTGGCATGACCAGAATAATCAGGAAAATTATTAGCTGAAAAGAACGAATAGCATGGTAGCGTAGGTTGCAGGTAATAAGGCCGCTACGCATGCAAGACTCCAACAAAACCTGTGACAATGAGCAAATAATAATGATAATACCAATAGGGAGCAAACAAATTTGTAGCCTTAATTCCTGGAATCCTAAAGTAAGTGAATCACAAATGACCATACACATAGTGACCTCATATATATTACGTAAATTCCTCTCGATGTTATTGCAGTAGTATTCATTCGGCTGTATTATGAAATTTATAAAAGTAAATTTTAGGTATATTTATTTATAACACACGGACATCAATTTGTTTACAACTGCAAATTCGGCTTTAGGTGAGGTTATATTTTCGCATAATTATGTCAGCAAATATTACACGATTTACTAGAAATAATTATGCGATTATCAGAAATAGCAACATCAGTCAACACTTTAATCATTTTAATTACATCAGCAATCATGGGAATGCATCAATTAGGAAATTACGAAAACTGGAACTTATATAGGATACAAGATAAAAATTTGGGTTAAATGGATACAAAATATTTCTAAATACAGAAAATTAATAATAATCCTTTCTACTGGAAGTACAAGGCTTCAAATTAGTACCAGTGCGTAACTGGTACTAATTTTATCATGCCCGAAAGGATGAAAGGCAAAGTCAACCTCGGTGGAATGTGAACTCAGAACGTAACAGTAGATGAAATAACGCTAAGCACTTTGCCCGGCATGCTAACGATTCTGCTAGCTCGCCGCCTTAATAATACAAGTAATTATTAATAATAATCATAATAATAATAATAATAATTAGTTAACGATAAGCATCCTTGTCCCAAAACATTCTGATTCCTGCTTCATTTCACATTCTGATTCCTGCTTCTCACATATACGAAAGTCAGTGTCCAATGTAACTTTTCATCATATAAAAGCTTATGTCGATCCCGGTTCAACTGCGCAGAGTGTTACATTTTATAAATCTACTAATCTGAATATTTCAAGGTAAAATTACCTTTTCGCACTATCCATTGCTTTCACTCTCCGCTTCATTAGCACCCTGTCTGTCTGTCTGTCTGTCTGTCTCTCTCTCTCTCTCTCTCTCTCTCTCTCTCTCTCTCTCTCTATATATATATATATATATATATATATATATATATATATCAACAATCAAGGAACGGCCATAATAGGCCATTCACCCACTAGAAATAACAGCCAAAGCTTCAACCGCAAATAAAAGTCTTTTATTGCGGTTGAAGCTTTGGCTGTTATTTCTAGTGGGTGAATGGCCTATTATGGCCGTTCCTTGATTGTTGATGTTGAACTTAAAAATGGTCTATGACTATTAATTTTTTTCCCACTAGGCCGCTGGTGGCAAAAAAATTCTACAAAATTTTTTTGCCACCCTATATTGATTAATTATATATATATATATATTATATATATATATAATTTGAAACAAAATCACCTTTTATCAATTAAAAATGAACAATTAAATTACACCAACTCGAAAAATACATATAATAAATGTAATTTTCTAGATGATGTAATTTAATTGTTAATTTTGTATTTTGAATTGATAAGAGGTGTTTTGTTTTCTAATCTATATATAATATATATATATATATATATATATATATATATATATATATATATATATATTATATATATATATATTATATATATATTATATTTTGTGAAATTTGATTTAGTATTTCTAAATTGAGTTTTTCCCTGTAAGTTAGGAATAATATTCCCTCAATTATATTATTATTATTATTATTATTATTATTATTATTATTATTATTATTATTATTATTATTATTATTATTATTATTATTATTATATATGCATATAAGTGTATATGTGTATATATAACATATATATGTATGTATGTGTGTATGTATGTATGTATATATGTATATATATATGCATGCATGTATGTATATATGTATGTATGTATGTATGTATATAAAGGAATACAAAAAGTGGGACAAGGACGCAAAACATCGAGACAGATGATACGAAAAAGAGACAAGAATAAAAGGAATGGTCATCTCAAGTGACATACCAGGCGTAAGAAAATACCATAATTAATACCATAATTAATAATTAAGAATGCTACAAGTATCACCAGCACGCTAGAAATGGCAGTCAGAAGATAACTATAACCACAAAACAATTATTTCGTTATTGGGACGGCGACTCATTACCCCGATTTCAATTAATATTTGTCAGAGAAATTTTTTGGTTGTAGTCGTATTGCTCTTGGCACTCTTAATTATTCTTTTCTACTCTAGGCACAAGGACCGAAAGTTTGGGGGAGGCGGCCAGTGGATTAGATTGACCCCACCATGCAACTGGTACTTAATTCATAGACCCTGAAAGAATGAAATGTGAAGTCGACCTCAGCGGAATTTGAACTCAGAACGTAACGGCAGACGAAGTACCTATTTTTTTACAACACACTAGGAGCTAAACACAGAGGAGACAAACAAGGACAGACAGACGGATTAAGTCGATTACATCGACCCCAGTGCGTAACTGGTACTTAATTTATCGACCCCGAAAGGACGGAAGGCAAAGTCGACCTCGCCGGAATTTGAACTCAGAAACGTAACGGTGGACGAAATACCGCAAAGCATTTCGTCCGGCGTGCTAACGTTTCTGCCAGCTCGCAGCCTAAGCACCCTAAATTATTAATGTATATGTGCGTGTGCGCGCACCATTCATTTTTGATATTATTTACCCCTGACATTGAATTTTGTCAACATTTAATCATTTAAACATCGTTCTCTGCTTCGTAATTTTAAACCCTGTTAAAATCGCTTTGTTTTCTATACATTTGTATCATTGACTAGCAGTATCGCCCGGCGTTGCTCAGGTTTGTAAGGGAAATAACTATAAAGCATTTTTAGAGAGTTATAGCCAAAAAATAGCAAAAAAATGGAAAAAAATGATGGTAAATTTTTTTTTAGTTAAAAAAGGCGGAGTTGCGTCCCCTAGACAGTTTGCGGTTTGTGTTTCTGATTCTCGACCCCATGTCGAATTTATCGATTTTTTTCAGAACTGGGGGAACTTTTCAAAATTTTCGCTGCGTTAGTTTTGAATTATGACATTGGGCTATGTGTGTGTCAAGTTTCATCAGAATCGGTTGAAAGCCGTGGTCAGGGTGAGGGTACAAGCAAACAGACACACAGAAAACGCACAGACAAACTGCCGTTTATATAGAGAGAGATAAACAAAATATTGCTGAAACTAGTTTGGAATAAATAAATAAATTTTAAATAAATAAATTTATTTAAAAACAATTACAAGTTTTTCAAATTCTGGTGCCTTTTCGCAAACATCTTCTCTTCTATTGCTTCCTGCAAGAAATACACCTCTTCTTTCCATATGTATATATATATTATATATATATATATAATATATATATATATATATATATATATATATATATATATATATATATATATATATATATATAAGCTGAAGTTGTCTGTGTGTGGCAGGTTTGGCAGCCTTCAACTAACACTATCTCCTCCGAGACCCTGCGGCGTAAGTTGACCAAAATTGAGAGTATGATAGAAGAAGGCTTGCTCTACCTTCCGTAGAAGATAAAATTCAAATCGGACCATGTTAACACCAAAAATTATTTACATCAAAAAGGTGCTTTTTTTCAATGAAAATACCGATTTTTTATGTCTTTTTGACTGCTGTGTCGCCATTTGTCGGTGTATTTCAACCAGAAAAATGTTCACTTAAAGAGAATAACAAGCTACATAATGAAAAAATTTTTACTTTTCAAAAATTCCAATTCTAAAGGGTCGAAACAAACCCGAGCAACGCCGGGCGATACTGCTAGTATATATATATATATATATATATATATATATATATATGTACTGGATGACCACATGCCGTCCATAATGATGGCTAATTGTAGTATTTTATATACAAATAAGGTACATAATAATCACACATACAAACTCCCTTTGTACACACACAAACACACACACACACATACACATATTCATACAGAGATGAAGGCTAATTTTTTTTCACCCCTTCCTTCCTTATTCAACAATCATTCCTTCCTTTCTCTCATTGCTATTACTTTCTCTCACTCCCTCTCAGTCAGAGCTATTACTCTCACTACTTCTCCTTCACTGAATTACTATTTTCTCTCCTCCTCCGCGTCCGACGTGATTCTGGACAAATATACAAAACACTACGCTCATATTATATTAGGATATATATATTATATATATATATATAATATATATATATATAATATATATATATATATATATATATATATATATATATATATACAATAATATGTTACATTACTCAATAGTCAAGATAAAACTCTGAGTTTCAGATGCCGAAGTGGAAATCCACAACACCATCTCTTCGGTTATCTGGCTATTTGAAAACGCTATGAAAAAATACCGTTATACAAAGGGAAATTACTGTGTTATAACTCTGCTTGCATGCGTACTTATACATCGTTCGCATTTTTCGTCATAAAAATTATATAAAAATACATAAAAAATATATAAAATCTTCTTGGGACATAACATAGAAAGCATGTTCTATCTGTTTTCTTTAGGGGACCAAAAACGTTTCCTTAGATCTTAATAAGAATATTTATAAGCCTTATAGGAAGCCCAATGATAGACTAAGTTATATTAATGTAGGTTCATGCCATCCCCCTATAGTTTTCAAAAATTTAGTTTAAAATATTAGTAAGAGGATTTCTAGCCTCTCCTCTGATAAGGACATCTTCAATAGCGTTGCCCCAGTTTATAATAAGGCTTTAAAAGATAGTGGTTTTAGCGAAAAAATAAAATATACACCCATTACTAGCCCAACAGTAAGGAAAAGGAATAATAGAAATAGGAAGGTCATCTGGTTTACGCTCCCTTACTCACCCGAGGTGGCCTTCAATATAGGTAAATATTTCCTAGCACTGATAGATAGACATTTTCTAGTTAACCATACTTATAGGAAACTCTTCAATAGACACAATTTAAAAATTAGTTTTAGTTCCACTACCAATTTTAAAAACATAATCAAACATAACATACAAAAAACACAACAAGAAAACAGCTGTTCATGCAGGAATAAAGAATTGTGCCCGCTAAATGGAGCTTGCATGTCCAAGACCATCATATATGAAGCTACCGTAAACTCTATAACCACTAAAGACACCGTTTCGTCGAAGAAATACGTGGGCCTTACAGAGGGTAACTTCAAGGCCAGCTTCAATAACCACACTTTGAGCTTTAGGCACTGAAACAAAAGAAAAGCGACACAATTATCTAATCATATTTGGTCTTTAAGAGATAAAGGTGTCGATTATAACATACATTGGAAGATTTTGGCCAGATGTAAGCCCTATACCAACGGCAGCGGAAGGTGCGGTCTATGCGACATGGAGAGATGGCTTATCTGGAAAAGCAGCTTAGACCCTACTACATGTCTAAACACAAGGACAGAACTTTTCGGATCATGCACACATGGGACTAAATTTCTGTTACGTTTTGGTCCCCTAAAGAAAACAGATAGAAAATGCTTTCTATGTTATGTCCCAAGAAGATTTTATATATTTTTTATGTATTTTTATATAATTTTATGACGAAAAATGCGAGCGAGCGATGTATAAGTACGCAGGCAAGCAGAGTTATAACACAGTAATTTCCCTTTGTATAACGGTATTTTTTTTCATAGCGTTTTCAAATAGCCAGATAACCGAAGAGATGGTGTTGTGGATTTCCACTTCGGCATCTGAAACTCAGAGTTTTATCTTGACTATTGAGTAATGTAACATATTATTGTATAGATAAATTTCCTCTATTTACATAATATTGAGGTCTCTTTCTTTCTTTTGTTATCTTCCGTTTTACCAATATATATTATATATATATATATTATATATATATAATATATATATATATATATATATATATATATATATATATGTATATATAATACATATATATATTCGACGGGCTTCTTTCTGTTTCCGTCTACCAAATCCACTCAGAAGACTTTGGTCGGCCCGAGGCTATAGTAGAAGATACTTGCCCATGGTGCCACGAAGTGGGACTGAATCTGGAACCATGTTGTTGGGAAGCAAGCTTCTTAACACACAGCCAGACACACACAGCCAGACACACACACACACACACAACACACACATACTCACACGCACACACATACTTACATATATGATAGTAGCCGACTCGATTTCAAGTAGAGCCATATCTTGACTTAATTATGCCCTAGAATATCATCAATGAGCGGCACGAATGTGATCTTTGAGGCCTGCCAAAGACTTGCATGCTTTTTAACAATTAGCGCAAGAAAACTTGGTAATTGTATAGTTTACAGCTCCATGAAGTTTACTGTGCCTCTTCAAGCCACTTTTCAATCTGCATACTTTATGACAGAGGTTGCATTCGAAATCTTTTGTCCATCTATAATCAATGCGCGGTTGTTCCATGTGGGATTTCATGTGGCTCTTTAACCCAGCCTTACTAAGGCAAATCTTTCCACATTCATCCCATGTATGATGACCACGTTCATCAATATTTGTTGAATATCATTCCTGTCACTTTGTTTCATCTTTCTTTTGATCTTGCCATGCTCCATTCTCTTTCTTTCAAATTCATTTTTGCCTTCATACGAAATTTTTTTCCATTTTTCTTGGCAATGCGCTAAATCTTCACAGTTGTCAATTGGAACGTTTATCTTATTCAATCCTGACTTCAGACAATCTCTGTACCACGTCTTTGGTTGTGGGACGGACGCTTACCTGTCACCAATTCTCCGTAAAAAGCTGTTTTAGGCATTCTGTTGGTTGTCATTCTCACTAAGTGTCATTCCATCTCAATCTGTACTGCAATAGCAAAGCTTCAATACCGAAGCATTTCCCTCTTTCAAGCCTCTTCATCGTCACTCACAAACATTTTCCAGATGATCCTCAAAATCCTTCTCAGACATTGTTGATGAAAACGTTCCATAAGTTTTAAGTGCTTACGATACACAGTCCAGGTTTCGCAAGCATTCAACAAAGAGGTGAATATACATGTATTGTATACCTTAATCTTTGTCGCATGTCTAGACCATAGGCGGTCTTCTAATTTGCCGAAAGCAAAACTGAGTTTCTGAATGCGTAGTGACACTTCATCATCAAGATTCGCTGATGTGTTTAATGTATATCATCATGTTTTACCCCATTCGTGACAGAGATAGGCTCCGACATAAATACACGTTATGTTATTTTTGCATTATTTCAAATGGAATACCCACAAATCTTATTGATTGAAATCCCAATAACTGAACTATTATTAATTTATATTATTATATATTTTGTATATTTCTATATAAATATATATATATAAATATATTATAATCATGACGCCACTGCACGATATGGTGATGTTGAATACACGGTATATATTCTCCAGATTAAAATGCATATAATGTTAAAGGGTGTGTACCTGGTCGATTTGGAAATTCGTTTTCCCACTTTATTCAAATATATACTTACACACACACACACACACACACACACACACACACACACACACACACATATATATATATATATATATATATATATATATATATTTGTATATATATCGTTAGCCACTACACACATTTTTTCTCTCCTTGTTATTTCTATGTCCCTTCCTGTAGAAGAGCGTAGGCTCGAAACGTACAAATCTTTTTCTATTCCTGACCGTTATACTAATACATGTGTTTGCTTTGTACACCACCTGTCCGGACATTAATATTTATATTTAATACTAAAAAAAAAAGCAAAAAGTTTACTTTCAGGTTTATAATGAATATTTTCTGTTTGAAATATCTATGGAATAATGAACCTAAAACGAATCTTCATTATCTTATGTTCTTTTCTGTTATTATTACAGATAATTAAATATGGCTGCCATGCAGACGACAACAACAGCAACCAGTTCTCTTATTGTTTCAATCATTCTTATTATCACACTGACATCACTAAACATCGAAGCGAAGGAACTCGACAATGATTGCCAAATTAAAATCCCTCCCAATGTCAGTGAGATTTTATCTCGTTTAGTAAAATTGGAAAAAAAGGTTTTCAATTTTGAATTCCATTTATCAAACAAGACACTTGATGACCTTCTTAATCCTGTACCATTGGATTATTTTGCAAACGCGAGACACTTTACCTGGATCCCAGATGAACCAGACGGTTTAATAGCATATAAAAATTTCTACTATGATTTTTCAATTTACTCTTTGAATTTGTTAGATGTCTATATTGCTTATCCAAGAATTAATATCGATATAAAATGTAGAAAACAAAATATTCACAGACGCGATATAATATATTTGATTTTCAAGGAAAAGAAGAAACTCGTATTTATCGATAAATTGCAAATGGGAAAATCAGGATACATGTGTTTTTTTTGTAAATTTGTCTCAAGACATGAAGAAGAACCAGCCCTCACGCATATGAAGCTTGCAGAAGAATTGGTATAAATCGGAGATAGTGAAGAACTATTGCTGTAAACTCTATAAAAACGAAAGTAATCTTTATCACCCCAAATCTATTTGTTTAGGAAATAATATTGAAAATAGTATGTTTATCAATTATGAAAATATTGTTGGAACAGTTTTGTGGATATTTTTCCCATTGCTTATTAGTTTTTGTTTCAAAAGCCAATTACCTTCATATTACTATCGAAACACAATGCCATACGAATCAGAATGGATCAATGGAAAAAATAGTATTTACAGTTCTCTCATTTTCTGTCTTGCTTATTTGTTTCCATTATTCTTCTTTCTTTGCCTCAAGACTAAGAAGATTCTTTTGCATTATGTTTTTTCCTTTAGTAATTCTCCTGGATCTTTTGATGTATTACTTCTTTTTATATGAAACAACAAAAATATTTATACAAGACCGCATACCATTGGGCTATCGCGCCCTAATATTAGGAATTCCAGAAAGTTATGAAAATACAGGTGGCTTCCTCGGGGGTCCCTTTTTGTGGTTCATCGGCTACGTATTTTTAACTGTATTCTCTTCGTTCTTCCCAGTCGTTTAAGTGAGACTATCGCTTATAATACATTACATCAAAGTTCCACTTTCACGTTTCTCATTCAAAATATCAGATTATTAGAGAAGTATGGCAGCTTAAATTTCTACAGAACAGGATTATGATCTACTCTATGCAATAATGAAAGCTAATATTTCTACTGCTTAAACCCAAATTCTGGCATTTAATAGTTTATACTTAGATTAACCGTATCAAGAAAATTTGGTTATATTACTACAACAGAAATATTTTCTGGAAATTCCTATTGCTTGGTTTTTTATTGCGATCACAATTTTATTTGCTATATTTTCCGTCTGTGAATTATTTCTGTGCCTCGTTTATTACGGAATCCCAATTGTTTACTGGATTTTAACTTTACCATTAAGTATTCCAAAGTTTATATCTTCCACTCTATCTGAGTCCCAATTATATTTTCAAGATAGTTGCTGTACCTTTAACATTTCTATCGTTGCCATTTTATATATCATGGGCGATTTGTTCAATCTACGTATTTCTTGTAAGTTTTCAAATCTTAAGCAACTACATATTCACCATAGCTACTGTAGTACTTGCTAAACCCGATTGTGTAGGTTACATATGGTTTCTTGCCATGTTTTTCGTTTATGGCATTGCAATTGTGAACGCCTTTCTAAAGCAGTATCAGTCAATAATATTTCAGTCTATAAAATTCACTAAAATGTTCCGTCCAAATTTAGTCCAGGAAAAATACGGAGAGGAATTCATAAATGCTAAATTGCTCAAGACAATTGTTAACCATCATTTTCTTT
>NC_042997.1:205189851-205192351 GCF_006345805.1 Octopus sinensis | reverse complement strand
AATATCAACTACGCTCCACTCCAGCCTCTCTAAGAACCAGCCCAGCAGACTCCTATCTCAACCAGATCAATGACCTCAGATATCATATTACACCCTTTCACAAACTATCTTCTTAACCTCAACGGCCAGCTTTATTATTCTTTCTCCCATTTCATAGTTGGCCTCTGCTTTATTCTTGAAATTTTCTGTTGTCTGTAAAATTACGTTTCATCTGATGATTACGGGCTTTTTTGTAAGTGAGTAATGTTCTCATTCTTCTATTAAAAAATGCGTAAGAAACAGCTGTAATAGTCTGTTATTATTCATTTGATGGTTAGGGCAGCGGACTCGCGGTCGTAGGGTCGCGGTTTCGATTCCCAGACCGGGCGTTGTGAGTGTTTATTGAGCGAAAACACCTAAAGCTCCACGAGGCTCCGGCAGGGATGGTGGTGATCCCTGCTGTACTCTTTCACCACAACTTTCTCTCACTCTTACTTCCTGTTTCTGTTGTACCTGTATTTCAAAGGGCCGTCCTTGTCACTCTCTGTGTCACGCTGAATATCCCCGAGAACTGCGTTAAGGGTACGCGTGTCTGTGGAGTGCTCAGCCACTTACACGTTAATTTCACGAGCAGGCTGTTCCGTTGATTCGGATCAACCGGAACCCTCGTCGTCGTAACCGACGGAGTGCTTCCATTCCATTCATTTGATTATAATACAAGGGGACTATAACACACCGAGGGGACTTGTTGGACAGCCTAGATTTCATCTGCCGCTACATTCTGAGTTCAAATTCCACTGTGGTCGACTTTGCCTTTCATTCTTTCGGCGTCGATAAATTAAGTACCAGTTAAGTACTGGGGTCTATGTAATCACTTGTTCCTTCCCCCAAAATTTCAAGCCTATAGTAGAAAATGATTTCCCAATCTCGTATCTCAAAGAAAAATCATGGCTAAAAATTGCTTTGAACAAATTGACACGTATGACTTCCTCTCTTTAATATGCCTGGACAAAGTTTGGACAAATATTTTTGGCTAAATTTATGGATTAAACTATTATAGTGTCATACTGTTTCTGAACAACTTTTGTAATCGGCAATACCATAGACAAAAAACATGGCAACACACCGTATATCGCCTGCAATACCAGGTTTAGCAAGCATTGCGAAAGATGCATTGAATGTATAAATGCACATGACTTCAAAATTTATTAGAAATATAAAGATTGAAGCATATCCTCGTAATATATAAAACGGCAATGATACAAAAGTTGAAAATACAGTGATAATCTTTAAAATATAATTGAAAAAATATGACCGCTGAAATAACTTGGTGTCAAACATAAAATCAGGTAAAGAATTAAGGTTCTGTAATAAAAGAGGCACAGAAATAATACAGCAGAAAAAAACTGTAACGATAATAAAAAACAAAGTAGTAAAGTGAATTGGTTTGACATATTTTCTCGTTGTAATATAACCAAATTTTCTTTAATCCACTTATGAATTGTTAAGTGCCAGAAATTTTGAAATAAAGCAGTAGAAATATTAGCTTTCATTATTGCATAGAGTAGATCATAATCCTGTAGAGTAGAAACATTTAAACTGCCATACTTCTCGAATAATCTCTTATTTTGAATGAGAAACGTGCAAGTGGATCTTTGATGTAATGTATTATAAGCGATAGTCTCACTTAAACGACTGGGAAGAACGAAGAGGATAAAGTTGAAAAATATGTAGAAGTGAACCACAAAAAGGGATACCTTTTCATAACTTTCTGGGATTCCTAATATTAAGGTGCAATAACCCAATGGTATGCGGTCTTGTACAAATATTTTTGTCGTTTCATATATATTTCTTTATTTCCCACAAGGGGCTAAACATAAAGGGGACAAACAAGGACAGACAAACGAATTAAGTCGATTACATCGGCCCCAGTGCATAACTGGTACTTTGTTTATCGACCCCGAAAGGATGAAGGGCAAAGTCGACCTCGGCGGAATTTGAACTCAGAACGTAACGACAGAAGAAATACCTATTTCTTTACTACCCACAAGGAGCTAAACACAGAGGACAAACAAGGACAGACAAACGGATTAAGTCGATTATATCGACCCCAGTGTGTAACGGGTACTCATTTAATCGACCCCGAGAGGATGAAAGGCAAAGTCGACCTCGGCGGAATTTGAACTCAGAACGTAGCGTCAGACGAAATACCTCTAAGAATTTCGCCCGGCGCGCTAACGTTTTTGCTGATGTTGAGAAAATCTCATCTAGTTTCTTCGGACTCTCGCCTTCGGTTTTCTACAATCCTCCTTGCTTTATACTTGTTTCTGGATAGATTACGCATTTTCTTTAGTGACATATTTTTTCCAATATTGTAAACAAAATATTATGAACATAGAAAGAAACTATACATTAATCCCTATTTTTGTAAGCAGTTGTATCCGTAAAAAGTTTATTTCAAGAGAGCAGAAATTGAAAGAAGATAAGCGAAAAGAACAGAGAAAGAAAGCGAAAGATGTAT
>NC_042997.1:205172351-205187351 GCF_006345805.1 Octopus sinensis | reverse complement strand
TAGGAAGGTCATCCACCTGTAGAAACACTGCCAGATCAGACTGGAGCCTGGTGCAGCCTCCTGGCTTCCCAGACCCCGGTCAAACTGTCCAACCCGTGCTAGGACGGAAAACGGACGTTAAACGATGATGATGATGATAATTCTCCCTCTTTGTTTCTCTCTCCTTTGTTTCTCTCTCCCTCGCTTTCTCTTACTCTCTATCTTTATCTATTTCTCTCCCATTTATAAACAACAAAAGATCTTGAGTAAGTTGAGAAATAAAATATTTAGAAAGATCAATCATAAATATCAGGCAGTAACAACGGAAATGTCTGCTTCAAGGCAGACAGCAAAACACTAACATTTAAAAGGGACAGACGAACTTGCGAGCTGAATAAAAATAATAAAATATTGGAAAGCAAAGTTTGAAGGGATAGAATCTGAGGATAGTAGAGTCACCATGACTGGCATTTCTTAACGACGGACAGCAACGTATTGACAGTTTAACGGCTGGCGTAAAATTTTGAACTTGATGGAAAAGAAAATTCGTAAACACCAAGTTTTGAAGTGATTCTTTCTCACGACAGTAGACTTACCATGGCAAGCATTCAAAACCTCTTCATCATGGACGGCAACACATTGAAGATTAAAAGGCTGGCGCAAATGTTTTAGCTTGATGTAACAGAGAATTCCTAAACACTCGCTCCTTTAAATTTTAATCCCCTTCCAGCCCCATTTATACCCCTTTTTACCTTTTGGTTAATATAACCCGATTTCATTCGGGTCTACTGGGGCCACATTTTATAAGATGAGAAATTTTTTCCTAGAGGTCATGCCTTTCATTTGAGGAAAAAAATAGTTGTCATGCAAACTTGCCAGCACTTTTAACCCTTTCGTTACCAAACCGCCCAAAGCCGCCCGAAAAAAATTTTGGTTAATGTGACCAAACCGCCCAAACCCGTCCGTATTTACCTATTCATATTTAAATGAGAATATCAGAGCAAATCTCTTTATTACATTCGTGAAAACACGTGATTATACTTCGTAAACAGTTCAACTACAGTTTTGTACAACGATCGAAGTGTAATTTTAATTCCGTGAATTATGGGAGATTTTTTTCCAAAATTTGTTCCTATTGTGTTTTCAAACTTTGTAATTCTGACAAAAAATGGATACGAATTTCATCATATCAAGCAGCGAGTCAGAATTCGAAGGATTTTCTACTGAAGACCTTGATAAATCTAACTCTATGACTGAAAAAAAAAAGCACGTGGTATTTGATAATGAATCTGATGTTTCATTTTCCGAAAGTGAAAACAGTGAATTCGAGAGCTCCGACAGCGATAAAGAAAATGAATTGGCACCTGAATGGAGTGAAAATTGAAAAACTGTTTCTTTCGGTGATTTTTCTGAAGAAACTGGACCAAGCCACAGATTTTCCCAGGAGAGTAAAGCTTTAGACTATTTCTTTTTACTTTTCCAATGAGCCTATTTGAAATCATTACGGCGGAAACGAACCGTTACGCTAAATATAAACAAAGCGAAAGAAAGGATAGAAAGTGGTTTCCCACAACCTTAAATGAAATTAAGACTATTTTGCCATAAATATTATCATGGGTATCAGAAAGTTACCCAGAATAACAAATTCTATCGTAAAATTTTGTTGTATACCCAATTGAATATTAGCTAATAACCCATTTTCTATAGCGATGTTTGAACAAAATTTTAATAATTTTATATTTTGTTGAATTTACCTGTATCTACCTGCAATTAGAGTCACTTTGTGACAAAAATTATAGTATAGAATTGGTTGAGAATATTTCATTAAATTATCTTCCAAAAATCAGATTAATATATCGATAAATAAAAAAGTTATAGTTGTTTAATGAAACCAGACTAAATTTATGATTACGTTAGAAATTAATTGAAACACATAAGGGGTGTATTTTGGTCAGAAATATAGTAACGAAAGGGTTCATAGGTGTGCATATTTTCAGCAGAACCGACCGACCACATAATGCACACATTATATATATATATATATATATATGTGTGTGTGTGTGTGTGTGTGTGTGTGTGTGTGCACGCATTATATATACAAATTATATATATATATGTATAAATTGAATTAGAGATAAAACCACTAATAGGCAAAAAAAAAACAAAAACAAAAACATAAAAATAAAAATATAATATAGAAAATATATAAAATTGAAAAATTTAAATTATTTAAATTTAAAATTAAAATTATTAAATTATATTTATAATTTGTTTAAAAATATATATAACTATCAAAAAGTATTAAAAAGTTTAATATACATAAATACAGATATATGCACTTTGTATATATACATTATATATACATATTTATATATCGAACACACACACACACACACACACACATATAAATGAACGCAATGAATACCTGATTCATAATATTTGTTCTCATGATTGCGTGTTGTTGATAGCGATGATAATTCTCCCTATGAATGCAAACAGATACATCAAAGAAAGCCGCCAGACGAACTTATAAAGGGAAAGTGAAAGGGAGTTGAGGGGAATACATTAAATAACGGTAATGGCATTATCAAAGTTATAGATGAAGGGGAGTAAGAGAGGGAAAGGAGGAAATAGCGTGAGTGAGGAAGATGGCCCCTAGCAACCACACCTTTTAAGATAGGGATTTCTAAGGTAGCCCACGAGCTTCGTCACCTCATTCTACATGTCCCTGTAAATTTTGGAGCGAATCGGACGGGGCGTAGTGTCATTGAATGCGATCCAAGCGGTAAAAACGCATTTCAGTTTTATATATATTATATATATATATATATATATATATATATATAACAGGACGTCACGCATAATGGCAAACAACTCAAGTCATATACAATATTATTACAGGAAGAAATTCATGATCTTACAGCTGTTTGTGGGATATCTCCCCGAATACGAGATATTCCGTCATCAGAGACAAAATAAGGGGGGAAAATATGGAAAATGAGAATGGTATATATCAATAAGATGACAACAAAGAGGAAGGGAGTAAACGAATAAGGAGATGGAAAGACTGAGTACTGTTGCTTATGCGGCATGGTGCAGAGTGCTGTTGCCAAACATCGGGTCTTCCAGCAGCCACTCTTTTGACTCAGGGCAGCACTACCTCCTCCATGCACTTGATGTAGGCCTTCGAGTTGAGTTTCGGATGTTGGCTGAATGTTTGAATTTTATCACCATCTGATCCTGGCAGAAATTTTTTCTCGTCTGAGAAAAACCAATGCATGTTCAGTTGGAGGAGATGACTGGGTTTGTTCAAAAGCTTCGTGGCGCGGTGTTTCCTCTTGTCCTTGAGGGCTTGGGACAAAAAGTGGCCTTTTCTCATTTTGTATGAGGAATGTTGAATGTCTTCATGCACTACCTGCCCGATAAGAAACTCAGACACTTCCATGTCCCTGGTGATGGACCTGATTGACTTGGAGGCATCATTGTCAATCATGGCCTGGATCTCACCAACAAATTCAGAAGTTCTTTTCTTAACAGAATGATCAGAGTGAGTTTTCCGAGCTGCCGTACATTCGTAATCACCCTTAGACTCATCCAACTCTTTTCGAATCCTCTGCACGGTCCTCAGATTGACATGCAAACACGCTGAAATGTTCGAATTGGAGCTTCCGGTGCGAATGCCAAGCAGTGCAGCATGTCATTTTAAAATTTCTGGCTGAGTGAATTGCGCCATGGTGCTGATTTTCTCACAGATTGCCCAACTTACCCTGTTATACTTTGCAGTCGACAAAATAAAAAAGAATGCACATGCGTGAAATAAAAAAAGTAAATAGCGAGGATTTACCCATCACCCCTGTACATATATATATATATTATATATATATATATTATATATATATATATATATAGAGAGAGAGAGAGAGAGAGAGAGAGAGAAAAGAAGAACGAAAATTAGATACATTTGTATTTCTTTTTATAAATACATTAAAAGAAAAATGTTTTTGTTTTACATGTTTCGGTTTTTGAAAAACCTTATAAAAAAATTGGAAGATGTAGAGAAAAAGGTATTAATAAAATTATTAAAATAAACGTTCATAGTGTACTTTCTTTTTTCCTGCAAGAGCAGGTAATTTCCTTTAATTTTCGTGGCATTACTAGTGGCACTGTCTGTGATGGCAAATTACTACTGTCCGTGATGGTAAATTAAGTAGTGTGGTCAAGACTGTTTTCTATAGCAGTGGCTGGAGCAGTTCAATAACTAGCAGCAGTAATGATAATAGTCGTCGTGGTAAAGTTATCCCCCTGGGGTTTTAACAGAAATCTTTGTTTCTAATAAATAGCATGCATATCTATATATCTATATGTGTATATACACACTCGTATATTTTTTCTTTCTCTTTCTTTCTGTTGCAGCTGAAGGAATCAGACGTATTCTTGTCTGTCTCCTGTCCAAGCTTGTTTCTCCGCGTTGGCCACATCACCACAAAATCCCAAATTTTATAGAAATTGCTTCGTGAGAGCAAGTGTTCTATCGAAGGCGTATCTTGTCGTTGAATTGCTCGAAATACGGATTAGAAAAACAGCCGACAACTGATGAAGGGTCATTCGTTATGTTACTTGTTTTGTTTTCCATTTGTTTCTTTCGTTTTTGCAAAGAAAGTTCATATTCCATGTATTGGTATTTCGTTTGTTATGTTTACATTCCGTGACGTACTGTTCCCACATATTCATATGTATATACGTATAGATGTAAGTATGTACATATACTTATGTATATATGCATATATAGATGTATATATATATACATACATACATATATATATACATACATACATACATATATATATACATACATACATACATACATACATACATATATATATATATATATATATATATATATATATATATATATATATATATATGGTATTGTTATATAAGCTTAAAGCTTATGACGATCACCGTGCAGTGACTAAGGAAAATAGTCTAATAAAGGGACATATAAGCTCTCGACAGTAAAAAGCTTTTCCTATCTGCATAGGAGTAGGGATGTGGGTTCGACCCCCACGCAGATAGGAAAGCCTTCTTTTTCTGTCGCGGGCTTATATGCCCCTTTATTAGACTATTTTCCTTAGTCATTGCACGGTGATCGACATAAGCTCTGAGCTTATATGAAAATACCATTATTATTATTTACAGGATTGTAAAAACGGCGCCGTGAAAGCATACATACATACATACATACGTACATATATAAATATATATATATATGTATATTTACGCATGTATATTTACCATACATATGCATGTACATATTTATGATGCTGGGTATGTGTAACACTTTACATATATTTCAGTCAAGCTTTTTGTGTTTCTGTATATATATATATCAATAGAGATCGGCTTTATTAAAAGTTTACAATGTATTTAAAAAAGATGAAATAATTTCTAGGTTTGGCTGTGTGGTAAGAAGCTTTCTTCCCAACCGTCCGCATAATTCCGGGTTCAGTCCCACTGTGTCGCACTTAGGGCAAGTGTCTTCTACTGTAGCCTCGGGCCGACTAAAGCCTTATGAGTGGATTTGGTAGACGGAAACTGAAAGAAACCTGTCGTATATGAATATGTATATATTTATGTGTTTCTGCTTGTCCCCCCACCACTATAGCCTGGTAACCTATGTTGGCGTGTTTACGTCCCCGTTACTTAGTGGTTCGGTAAAAGAGACAGACAGAATAAGTACCAGGCTTACAAAGAATAAGTCCCAAAGTCGATTTCTTTGTCTAAGAGGCGGTGCTCAAGCACGGCCGCAATCAAATGGCTGAAACAAATAAAAAAAACGAAAAGAATAATAGTAAAATATTATTTATTTATTTTTTATTGATTAATTAAAAAAATCCTTCGTTATTTATTTCATTCTTTAAACACATTAATTGTTTCAATAATTTTATCTAAAAGGGAACTGTCAAGATGAATGTTAGCATTGATTATTGACAATAATTGAGGGATGGTAGACGTCATCAATATCAAAGTAATCCTTGTGAATGCTGATAAGGCCAAGTCATTTCGATTTATTACATTGTTGCAAGCAAAGAAGAAAGATACGATTAGAAACAGTTTTATAATGGATTTACCAATCTCGTATCTCAATGGAAAATGATGGTTAACAATCGTCTTGAACAGCTTGGCATTTATGAATTCCTCTCCGTATTTTGACTGAACTAAATTCGGGCGAATAGTTTGGGTTAAATTTCTAGACTGAACAAGTATAGAGTCATATTGTTTCTGAATAGCTTTTATAACTGCAGTACCATAGACAAAAAACATTACAGCAAACCATATATCACCAATAGTACCAGGCTTAGCAAGAACTGCAATACCTATTGAAAATACATAGTTGCAAAGGGCTTGAAAACTTGTAAGAAATATATAGACTGAATAAAGTCCCCATAATAGATAAAACGGCAATGATAGAATAGTTAGAATTACAGAAATAATCTTGAAAATATAGTTAGGATTCAAATACTGGGGGAAAATATAAACTCTAAAATAACTTGCTGGTAAAGTTAAAATCAAATAAACAGTTGGGATTCCGTAATAAAGGAGACACAGAAAAAATTCGCAGATAGAAAATACAACAAATAGAATTGTAATGGCAACGAAAAACCAAAGTAATATGAATTGGCAGAAAATATTTTTCTTTTCGTAATAAAACCAAGTTTGCTTTATACGATTAATCCAAGAATAAATTATTAAATGCCAGAAATTTGGGTTTAAAGCAGTAGAAATATTAGCTTTCATTATTGCATAGAGTAGATCATAATCCTGTAGAGTAGAAACATTTAAATTGCCATACTTCTCTAATAATCTCTTATTTTGAATGAGAAACGTGAAAGTGGATCTTTGATGTAATGTATTATAAGCGATAGTCTCGCTTAAACGACTGGGAAGAACGAAGAGGATAAAGTTGAAAGATACGTAACTGATTAAGCATGCAAACGGACCCCCAAAAAAGCCATCAGTGTTCTCATAACTTTCTGGGATTCCTAATATTAAGGCGCGATGTCCCAATGGTATACCATCTTGGAAAAGTATTTCTATCGTTTCATACAAAAAGAAGTAATGCATCAAAAGATCCAGGAAAATTACTGAAAGAGAGAATAGAATACAAAGGAATCTTCTCAGCCTTGAGGCTAAGAGAGTGGAATGGTGAAAGCAAAACAACCAAGACAGAAAATGAGAGAATGTGTAAATATTATTGCTTTCATTGATCCACTCTGATTCGTGTGGCAATGTGTTTTTAGTTGTAAATAAGAATTCATCTTGAGCAAACAGTCGCAGACTGAGTTGACGGGAATATGAAGGTAATTTAGCTTTTGATACAAAGCTAATAATTAATGGTAATATAGCCCACAAAATGGCTCCAACGATGTTCTCAAAATTGACAAACATAGCATTTTCAATGATTTTTCCCGAACAAATAGATTTGGGATGATAAACATAGGTTCCATTTTTATAGATCTCACAGCAATAGTTCTTCAGTATCTCTCGGTTTATACCAATTCTTCTGTAAGCTTCAAGGGTGCTAGGGTTGTTCTTCTTCATATCATAAGACAAATTTATATAAAAACACATGTATCCAGATTTTCCTTTATGCAATTTAGGGATAAATAAGATTTTTTTCAGTTCCTCGAAAATCAAATATATTAAATCATGTCTCTGGATATTTTGTTTTCTACAGTGTATATTGATATCAATCCTTGGATTAGCAATGTAGACATCTAACAAATTAAAAGAGTGAATTGAGAAATCATAGAAAAACTTTTTATATGCTATTAAACCATCTGGTTCATCTGGAATCCAGGTAAAATGTCTCGCATTTGCAAAATAATCCAAAGGTATAGGGTTTAGTAGGTTATCAAATTTTTTATCAGATAAATGAACTTCAAAATTGAAAATCTTTTTTTCTAATTTTACTAAACGAAATAAAATCTCACTGACATTGGGAGAAATTTGAATTTCACAATCATTGTCGAGTTCCTTCGCATCGATGTTTAGTGATGTCAGTGTGACAATAAGAATGACTGAAAGAATAAGAGAACTGGTCGCTGCTGTTATCGTCTGCATGGCAGCCATATTTGGTTATCTGTAAATAAAGAAAGATTGAACAAGTCAAATTAATGAAGAATAATGTATTTTCTTCATTTTGTAAGTTTTTGAAATGGAGAATATTTATTTAAAGTAAAATGTAAATTAATTAATATACATAAATATTTTGGTCGAAATATCCCAGGAAATCTTGTTTTGTTGTTTCCATTTCTCCATTGATTTTTGTTATATTCATTCTTCATTTACCATTAAATGGGTTCTGAGAAAATTTTAATTGCAAGAAATTCCGGAAAATATTCATTATAAACTGAATGTAAATCTATCTTATTGTTTATTTTTCTAATAAAAAGAAGTATTGTGGCCAGCGAGGCAGAGGAATAGTTTATATTTTGCTGTAACGAACTTTCTCTCTATTTTTTGTTGTAATATTTTCTAATTTAAAGTTTAGTGAATTCTTGAGGATTTTGTGATTGCAATCAATCTTTGGATTTACTCTGTTCCTAATTTATAAATGTTAATAATTGTATCAAAACCTGTGAAACTGGAATGACATTTGAACCAGGCCATATTCGAATTGAAAACGCAGATGTATGAAGCTAGGAATAATTTTGAATTAGTAAAGTTTCTTAGTGGCACTGTGTTCTCATGCGGACTTTCGAGTCCATGCTTCACTGAATGTCTTGTAACAGGCAGAGGATATTCTATGTTGCACTGTTTATAGGGGTGCCAAGGACAATTCTCCTGAGCTCCCTTGATATTGGCAGACCCCGCGATATTGGGATCCCACGCGATATTTGAGGACCCATCGATATTGGCGCTTCTTTGATATCGGGGGCCCATTTCTAAGAAGGGTACGGAACACTCAATACAGGGAGGCTCTCCACTTCCCTGCCGTCTTGCAAGAAGAGGCTGTCTTTCAAATTACAAACATCACAGCTTCTTTTAAAATGGAATGGATTCTCTCTAATGCTAAATAACCATAGATTTTTCCACCACAGCGACATCAATTTATTCAATTCAAACAAGCCCCAAATGTTGCTAGAGATTTTTCTACTTTAGGGACATCATTCTCAATACAATGACAGACATCAATGACGTCTCTTGAAAATGTATGTATATATGTATGTATCTGTGTGTGTGTGTGTGTGTGTGTGTGTGTGTGTGTGTGTGTGTGTGTGTGTGAATCTATAGAGATAAAGAATCTCATTAAAAGAAACAAGTTTTATAAATCTTTAGTTCAAATTCTTTCTTTCAACGAATGATGGAGCAGTGACCTTCGAATGACCACTTGCAAATATAAAGGTACACACGCACATGCACTCGCGCACACACGTACACACACGCACACACACACATGAACACGAACACACACACTAACACACACACTCACATACTTACACACCCATGCACACACAAACACACACACACACGCCCACACAAACACTCACACAAACCCACATACACCCCCCACACACACACATGCACACACTCACACATACATTCACACACATGTTCCCACACATACAAACAAACACTCACACACACACACACATATATATATATACAAACACACACACACACTCATTCACATACATACAAACACACACACACACGCGGGCATAAGCATTTACAGACACACGCACAAACATATCGTCTGGAAGCCGTTCAGCGACGTGCAACCAAGGGAATACCCTCCATCAGGCGTTTGCCATATTCTGAACGCCTTACTTCCCTGGGCAAGGATACATTGAAACCCCGACGTCTGGCAGCTGACTTGGTAGACACCCATAAAATTATTAACCATCTTACAAACAATAACTCTGAGCACCTCTTCAAACTCCACCTGTCTAACACCCGTGGACATGTTTATAAAGTCAGAAAACAGCACAGCTCCTTCCATGACTTTCGGAAACATTTTTTCACGCTAAGAGTTGCTGAAGCATGGAACAAACTGCCGGCATCAATTGCTAGTTGTTGGAGCACTGCATCCTTCAAAACTTCCATGCTTCCTGAGATTCGCCAACACTACACCTGATTTTCTCCCCTCCATACACACGCAAGCATGTATCTGACTCATACACTGTTCACTTTCCAGACATTTGTACATTACTGCAGATGCTTTATACGCACTTTTGACAAGTTGTGGTGCACCTGAGCACTGTATACAATAATTTCATTATTATTATTATTATTATTATTATTATTATTATTATTATTATTATTATAGATAAGACACGATCAATCAGCGTCCGAAACCATGTTCTTGGAATCTTGGTCATGACTGTAGCAATTGTTATTGTTTTGACTGAAAACTACTATATTAATTAAGTAATGATAAATAATAATACTAATTACAGAAAAGAATATTACGAATGTAGATGACATTTATTTTCGAATAAATAAATGTCATCTCGAACAATTAAACAAAAGGTTTAATGGGCACAGATTCGACGTCAGGCACAATAACAGTAGTTCGACAAAACTTGCAGAACATTTCGCTGCAATTTTGAAGAAGACTTGAAAGTGCATATTCTCAGAAAATATTCTGAATCTGCTTCACTTTCACTTCTCAAAATGCATGAGGAGAAATATGTTTGTGGGTTATTAACATCACGCCCTGGAGGAATGAATAAAATGACAGGAGAATATCATCAAATTCATACAAAACTGTTTGATTAGATATTCTTCTTTCTCTCCTTTTCTTTCCTTTTTTCTGTCGTCTTCTTTTTTCTGTTTTTTTCTGTCTTTTTCTTTTCACCTGTTATAAAATCGTAACTTAAAAACTGATGATGTTATCCCATCAACGTGTGGACGCTGGCTGCTCTCGTTCATACTTTACGTTTAAATTTCTGTAATTTTGAATTTTTTTCACCTCTTATTTTGAACTTGACAAAGACAGACGTACTGTTGAAATATCGTTCAGTTGTTAGTTGTCGGAGCACTGCATCATTCAAAACTTCCATGCTTCTTGAGATTGGCCAACACTACACCTGATTTTCTCCCCTCCATACATATGCAAGCATGTATCTGAGTCATACACTGTTCACTTTCCAGACATTTGTACATTACTGCAGATGCTTTATACGCACGTTTGACAAGTTGTGGTGCACCTGAGTACTGTATACAATAATTTTATTATTATTATTATTATTATTATTATTATTATTATTATTATTATTATTATTATTGTTGTTATTGTTATTATTATTGTTGTTGTTATTGTTGTTGTTATTATTATTATTATATTATTATTATTATTATTGTTGTTATTGTTATTATTGTTGTTGTTATTGTTGTTGTTATTATTATTATTATGTTTGATTTTGCTTTATATTTGTACAAGTTGGCTCCAAGTCTCACCCGGAGACCTCAAGAGACAACAGGCTGGAAGTTCACGTTGTTGTTATGCCTAGTGTGCCATATATTTGGTTGTTTTTTGTGTTGTACTGGTGGATGTCTGAAAAAAAAAGAAAACAAATGTTTGTTTTAAACCTTGAGATTACATAGAAAGTATTTTGCGTAGGATATGAGCAGTTCCCATGAGCACTATCTTTTGAATTTCTGCCATTTTGGGGTTTCCTGGTATCTGAGTTAGGTAGCTATCAGCCCCTTTTGCTATCATTCCCATGGAACCTATGACAACAGGTATTGTTTTAGTCTTCAGCTTCCACATTTTGCTGATTTCTATTTCAAGATCTTTATATTTGCTCAGTTTTTGGTAGGTCTTGACAGATACGTTTATATCGATTGGGACAGTCATATCAATGAGGAGGCATGTTCTTTGTTGAAGTCTTTCAATATGATGTCTGGCCTATTTGCATCTATCTTTCTGTCAGTTTGAATGGTGAAGTTCCAGAGGAGTGAGATGTGGTCATTTTCAAGCACTGGGGGTGGTTTGTGTTCCCACCAGTTTTTTTCATGGGGTAAATCCAGGTTTTTGCAGATTACCCAGTGAATATATTGTGCAGCTCTATCGTGCCTGTTGAGATACTCTGTAGGCGCTAGAAGACTGCACTTGGAGACCACATGATCAATGGTTTCATTTTGTTGCCGGCATACACGACACGTTGGACTGCTGCTGGTATTTAATATGTTGGCCCGGTAGTTTCTTGTTGGTAGGCATTGATCTTGAGCTGCTATGATAAACCCCTCTGTTTCAGATTTTAAGCCAGAGGCCATTAGCCATTGATGGGTCAGGGCTTTGTCAATATCTGCATTATTCGCTCTCTTTGGGTATTTGCCATAGAGAGGTTTTTCTTGCCATTTATCATTCAGAATATCTAAGGCCGCAGATTATTATTATTATTATTATTATTATTATTATTATTATTATTATATTATTATTATTATTATTATTATTATTATTATTATTATAGATAAGACACGATCAATCAGCGTCTGAAACCATGTTCTTGAAATATCGTTCAACTAATAAAATATCTTACAATCGAATCGCGCTCTTCGTCTTGACTGTTTACCTTTGGGAAGAGTTATGTCAATCCTTTTTTAAATATATTAATAATAATAATAATAATAATAATAATAATAATAATAATAATAATAATAATAATAATAATAATAATAATAGTGTTCATTGAGAAAGAAAGCAAACGAATATCGTTGAGAAAGAAATCAGACGTTGCTGGATCATAGATATAGCTTGCCCAGCTGACAACAAGGTATGCGATAAAGAAGAAAGAAAAGTCGATTGCTATGACGGGTTAGCTTGGGAGGTTAAGCAGTTGTGAGCGCTGAAAAAGGTGGTAGTAGTACCAATAATTGAACAGTGAGTAAAAATCTTGAGAAGTACATGGAACAAATAGAGACTGCAAAAAGGGTGGAGCACTTGCAAAAAACAGCACTGCTTAGAACCGCTCGAATACTCCGGATGGTACTCGAAAAATAAGGGGGTGTTACCTTAGTTTACTGGGAGTGAACAGCTGACACCGTAGCATATCTCCAGCGTTAGAAGCTGAGTAAAGACAATAAATAATAATAGCAATAATAATAAAGATTCAGATGGAATCGCATACTTGAAAAGGCGCAGGAGTGGCTGTGTGGTAAGTAGCTTGCTAACCAACCACATGGTTCCGGGTTCAGTCCCACTGCGTGGCATCTTGGGCAAGTGTCTTCCGCTATAGCCCCGGGCCGACCAAAGCCTTGTGAGTGGATTTGGTAGACGGAAACTGAAAGAAGCCTGTCGTATATATGTATATATATATATGTATATATATATATATATATATATGTATGTGTGTGTGTTTGTGTGCTGGTGTGTTTACATCCCCGTCACTTAGCGGTTCGGCAAAAAGAGACCGATAGAATAAGTACTGGGCTTACAAAGAATAAGTCCCGGGGTCGATTTGCTCGACTAAAAAAAAGGCGGTGCTCCAGCATGGCCGCAGTCAAATGACTGAAACAAGTAAAATAAAAAATAAAAAATAAAAGAATATGCACCAGGTAGGGTTGAATAAACCTGCGCTCATCTTCGAATTAAAAAAAATTAGTAAGAAACAGCTGTAATGAGCTGATAATAATCCATCGTCTGTTATTATTATTATTATTATTATTATTATTATTATTATTATTATTATTATATCATTATTATTATTATTATTTTTATTATTATTATTATTATTATTATTATTATTATTATTATTATCATATTATTATTATTATTTTTATTATTATATTATTATTATTATTATTATTATCATTATTATTATTATTATTATTATTATTATTATTATTATTATTATTATTATATATGCCTTTCCATGATAGAAAACTCAACAAAAAAGTACTCCATCTAGTGAGGGATAAATACTATTTATTTAAAAGCTGATACAATACATTTATTTAAACGCGGACACAATACATGTATTTAAAGGCGGACACAATACATGTATTTAAAGGCGGACACAATACATGTATTTAAACACTACCAATAACTAGAAGTTATTCAAATGGTACAATACATGCATTTAAGCGCTAATATATATATATGAGATGTATTGGTGTCTGGAAAACCCAAAGAGTGGGAGGTAATGCTAAGCGCTATGGACAGACCGTAATTATACTCGTGGTTGGATAATGATACGAGTGAGGAGACTAAAGTGGGTCACTCGTGTGTGTGTGTGTGTGTATGTGTGTGTGCGCGCGTACGGCATGTGAGCGTGTGCATGTATGTACGTATGAGCATGTCGTAGACCTCCGTTCTTTCTTGCTGCGGGTGATTTGTTTGTTTGATTGTTTGTTGAGCGAAGCGGTCTTCGGCCCAGAGCTCGCAAGATCGCGCCTCAGGATTGTCTGTAGTGGGAGAAGTCCGAAACGTGGTCCTTTGCTATTCGTAAGACCCGCAAGAGAGAAAGCAGGTCAACCCCCCCCCCCCGACACCGAGAGCATCGACGGATGGATGAATGCGCATCCAGGCTCAGCGGTTGCGTAGGAAGTCGGGGGAAAAATAAACAGGAAGAAAGAGTGAGAGAAAGTTGGAGCGAAAGAGTACAACAGGGTACGCCACCACCCCCTGCCGGAGCCTTGTGGAGCTTTAGGTGTTTTCGCTCAATAAACACACACAACGCCCGGTCTCGGAATCGAGACCGCGATCCACCAACCGCGAGTCTTCTGCCCTAACCACTGGGCCATTGCGCCTCCACTGCTGCGGGTGATGAGAAATGGCTGGCGACTTATCGAAACGTTGCACGTTACTTAAGTGTATGTGCATATACACAGATAAGAAAATTAAAAGGGAAAGAATTAGAGAAAGTAAGAGAGGTGGGGAGGGAGTCTTGAAAAATTGACAGTTAAAACGTATCATAATTCAAACTTACAGTTTAGCTGATTGATAAGTCGTCTCACCGATCACGTTGACTCTGAGTAGACATTCAAAATCATTGAAGCAATTATGAGATC
>NC_042997.1:205061021-205172251 GCF_006345805.1 Octopus sinensis | reverse complement strand
GCACCTAAGGACTCCTGCTTTGGCTTCCATAACTTCGGTAAGTTGAGCTATGAACGTTTATGCTTCGTGTTTCTTCTCTCTTTCCATCTCCTTATTCTTTTACTCCCTTCCTCTTTGTTGTCATCTTATTGATATATACCATTCGCATTTTCCATATTTTTTTCCCCTATTCATCTCTGATGACAGAATATCACATACTTGGGGATATCTCAGAAACGGCTGTAAGACCATGAATTTCTTCCTGTAATAATATTGTATATGACTTGAAATGTTTGCCTTGCCTTTATGCTTGACGTCTTGTTATATATATATATATATATATATATATATATATATACACAGAGTGTAGTGAATAAACTGTTATCTAAATTACGCAAAAATTAAAATAACACTGACATCTCATTTTAACAGATATATTTACCAAAATTACATAAAGATATCTTGAAATACTAAAGAGTAAATGTATTCAATAAAATCACAATTGGTTTCAACCACTGCCTTCAAGTGACTTCGGAATCTCCTGCAACTCTTCTGTACGGTATCCTTGTTTAAGTTGGAAATGCTGCCATAATCCTTGCCTTCAGTTCATACTTGGTAATACAAGGAGTTTTGCTGGCTTCTCGCTCAACTGAGCCCCACACATAATAGCCAAGTGGATGGCAATCTGGGGAACTAGGTGGCCAGACCTTAGGAGTGATGTGGTCGCAGGAATTGTCTAGCAGCCTCATGAGGCTGCCAAACAATTGTATTACCAAGTATGAACTGAAGGCAAGGATTATGGCAGCATTCGCCAACTTAAACAAGGAGACCGTACAGAAGAGTTGCAGGAGATTCCGAAGTCATCTGAAGGCAGTGGTTGAAACCAATTGTGATTTTATTGAATATATTTACTCTTTAGTATTTCAAGATATCTTTATGTAATTTTGGTTAATATATCTGTTAAAATAAGACATCAGTGTTATTTTCATTTTTGTGTTAATTTAGATAACAGTTTATTCACCGCACCATGTTTATATATATATATATATATATATATATATATATATATATACTAGCTGAAGGTGACCCGCTCTACGCGCGGGTAAGAGTGTGGTTGTTACTTTCTGTTGCTTCCTTTCAGCACGTAAAAAGCACCATCCGAACGTGGCCGATTGCAGCGCCGCCTTGACTGGCTTCTGTACCAGTGGCACGTAAAAAGCACCAACCATCGTTGCTGCTGCGAGCCCCCCTGGCATCTGTGCCGGCGGCACGAAAAAAGCACCCACTACACTCACAGAGTGGTTGGCGTTAGGAAGGTCATCCACCTGTAGAAACACTGCCAGATCAGACTGGAGCCTGGTGCAGCCTCCTGGCTTCCCAGACCCCGGTCAAACTGTCCAACCCGTGCTAGGACGGAAAACGGACGTTAAACGATGATGATGATGATGATTCTCCCTCTTTGTTTCTCTCTCCTTTCTCTCTCACTTTCCCACTCTCTTACTTTTCTTTTCTCTCGGACTCTCCCTCGCTTTCTCTTACTCTCTATCTTTATCTATTTCTCTCCCATTTATAAACAACAAAAGATCTTGAGTAAGTTGAGAAATAAAATATTTAGAAAGATCAATCATAAATATCAGGCAGTAACAACGGAAATGTCTGCTTCAAGGCAGACAGCAAAACACTAACATTTAAAAGGGACAGACGAACTTGCGAGCTGAATAAAAATAATAAAATATTGGAAAGCAAAGTTTGAAGGGATAGAATCTGAGGATAGTAGAGTCACCATGACTGGCATTTCTTAACGACGGACAGCAACGTATTGACAGTTTAACGGCTGGCGTAAAATTTTGAACTTGATGGAAAAGAAAATTCGTAAACACCAAGTTTTGAAGTGATTCTTTCTCACGACAGTAGACTTACTATGGCAAGCATTCAAAACCTCTTCATCATGGACGGCAACACATTGAAGATTAAAAGGCTGGCGCAAATTTTTTAGCTTGATGTAACAGAGAATTCCTAAACACTCGCTCCTTTAAATTTTAATCCCCTTCCAGCCCCATTTATACCCCTTTTTACCTTTTGGTTAATATAACCCGATTTCATTCGGGTCTACTGGGGCCACATTTTATAAGATGAGAAATTTTTCCTAGAGGTCATGCCTTTCATTTGAGGAAAAAAATAGTTGTCATGCAAACTTGCCAGCACTTTTAACCCTTTCGTTACCAAACCGCCCAAAGCCGCCCGAAAAAAATTTTGGTTAATGTGACCAAACCGCCCAAACCCGTCCGTATTTACCTATTCATATTTAAATGAGAATATCAGAGCAAATCTCTTTATTACATTCGTGAAAACACGTGATTATACTTCGTAAACAGTTCAACTACAGTTTTGTACAACGATCGAAGTGTAATTTTAATTCCGTGAATTATGGGAGATTTTTTTCCAAAATTTGTTCCTATTGTGTTTTCAAACTTTGTAATTCTGACAAAAAATGGATACGAATTTCATCATATCAAGCAGCGAGTCAGAATTCGAAGGATTTTCTACTGAAGACCTTGATAAATCTAACTCTATGACTGAAAAAAAAAAGCACGTGGTATTTGATAATGAATCTGATGTTTCATTTTCCGAAAGTGAAAACAGTGAATTCGAGAGCTCCGACAGCGATAAAGAAAATGAATTGGCACCTGAATGGAGTGAAAATTGAAAAACTGTTTCTTTCGGTGATTTTTCTGAAGAAACTGGACCAAGCCACAGATTTTCCCAGGAGAGTAAAGCTTTAGACTATTTCTTTTTACTTTTCCAATGAGCCTATTTGAAATCATTACGGCGGAAACGAACCGTTACGCTAAATATAAACAAAGCGAAAGAAAGGATAGAAAGTGGTTTCCCACAACCTTAAATGAAATTAAGACTATTTTGCCATAAATATTATCATGGGTATCAGAAAGTTACCCAGAATAACAAATTCTATCGTAAAATTTTGTTGTATACCCAATTGAATATTAGCTAATAACCCATTTTCTATAGCGATGTTTGAACAAAATTTTAATAATTTTATATTTTGTTGAATTTACCTGTATCTACCTGCAATTAGAGTCACTTTGTGACAAAAATTATAGTATAGAATTGGTTGAGAATATTTCATTAAATTATCTTCCAAAAATCAGATTAATATATCGATAAATAAAAAAGTTATAGTTGTTTAATGAAACCAGACTAAATTTATGATTATGTTAGAAATTAATTGAAACACATAAGGGGTATTTTGGTCAGAAATATAGTAACGAAAGGGTTCATAGGTGTGCATATTTTCAGCTGAACCGACCGACCACATAATGCACACATTATATATATATATATATATATATGTGTGTGCGCGCACGCATTATATATACAAATTATATATATGTATAAATTAAATTAGAGATAAAACCACTAATAGGCCAAAAAAAAAACAAAAAAAAACATAAAAATAAAAATATAATATAGAAAATGTATAAAATTGAAAAATTTAAATTATTTAAATTTAAAATAAAAATTATTAAATTATAGTTATAATTTGTTTAAAAATATATATAACTATCAAAAAGTATTAAAAAGTTTAATATACATAAATACAGATATATGCACTTTGTATATATACATTATATATACATATTTATATATCGAACACACACACACATATATAAATGAACGCAATGAATATCTGATTCATAATATTTGTTCTCATGATTGTGTGTTGTTGGTAGCGATGATAATTCTCATATGAATGCAGATAGATACATCAAAGAAAGCCGTCTGATGAACTTATAAAGGGAAAGTGAAAGGGAGTTGAGGGGAATACATTAAATAACGGGAGTGGACTTCTCAAAGTTAATATGAAGGGGAGTAAGAGAGGGAAAGGAGGAAATAGCGTGAGTGAGGAAGATGGCCCCTAGCAACCACACCTTTTAAGATAGGGATTCTAAGGTAGCCCACGGGCATCGTCACCTCATTCTACATGTCCCTGTAAATTTTGGAGCGATCCAAGCGGTAAAAACGCATTTCAGTTTTATATATATATATATATATATATATATATATATATATATATATAATATATATATATATATATATATATAACAGGACGTCACGCATAATGGCAAACAACTCAAGTCATATACAATATTATTACAGGAAGAAATTCATGATCTTACAGCTGTTTGTGGGATATCTCCCCGAATACGAGATATTCCGTCATCAGAGACAAAATAAGGGGGGAAAATATGGAAAATGAGAATGGTATATATCAATAAGATGACAAAAAAGAGGAAGGGAGTAAACGAATAAGGAGATGGAAAGACTGAGTACTGTTGCTTATGCGGCATGGTGCAGAGTGCTGTTGCCAAACATCGGGTCTTCCACCAGCCACTCTTTTGACTCAGGGCAGCACTACCTCCTCCATGCACTTGATGTAGGCCTCCGAGTTGAGTCTCGGATGTTGGCTGAATGTTTGAATTTTATCACCATCTGATCCTGGCAGAAATTTTTTCTCGTCTGAGAAAAACCAATGCATGTTCAGTTGGAGGGGATGACTGGGTTTGTTCAAAAGCTTCGTGGCACGGTGTTTCCTCTTGTCCTTGAGGAATTGGGACAAAAAGTGGCCTTTTCTCATTTTGTATGAGGAATGTTGAATGTCTTCATGCACTACCTGCCCGATAAGAAACTCAGACACTTCCATGTCCCTGGTGATGGACCTGATTGACTTGGAGGCATCATTGTCAATCATGGCCTGGATCTCACCAACAAATTCAGAAGTTCTTTTCTTAACAGAATGATCAGAGTGAGTTTTCCGAGCTGCCGTACATTCGTAATCACCATTAGACTCATCCAACCCCTATATATATATGAAAAAGAAGAACGAAAATTAGATACATTTGTATTTCTTTTTATAAATACATTAAAAGAAAAATGTTTTTGTTTTACATGTTTCGGTTTTTGAAAAACATTATCAAAAAATTGGAAGATGTAGAGAAAAAGTTATTAATAAAATTATTAAAATAAACGTTCATAGTTTACTTTCTTTTTTCCTGCAAGAGCAGGTAATTTCCTTTAATTTTCGTGGCATTACTAGTGGCACTGTCTGTGATGGCAAATTACTACTGTCCGTGATGGTAAATTAAGTAGTGTGGTCAAGACTGTTTTCTATAGCAGTGGCTGGAGCAGTTCAATAACTAGCAGCAGTAATGATAATAGTCGTCGTGGTAAAGTTATCCCCCTGGGGTTTTAACAGAAATCTTTGTTTCTAATAAATAGCATGCATATCTATATATCTATATGTGTATATACACACTCGTATATTTTTTCTTTCTCTTTCTTTCTGTTGCAGCTGAAGGAATCAGACGTATTCTTGTCTGTCTCCTGTCCAAGCTTGTTTCTCCGCGTTGGCCACATCACCACAAAATCCCAAATTTTATAGAAATTGCTTCGTGAGAGCAAGTGTTCTATCGAAGGCGTATCTTGTCGTTGAATTGCTCGAAATACGGATTAGAAAAACAGCCGACAACTGATGAAGGGTCATTCGTTATGTTACTTGTCTTGTTTTCCATTTGTTTCTTTCGTTTTTGCAAAGAAAGTTCATATTCCATGTATTGGTATTTCGTTTGTTATGTTTACATTCCGTGACGTACTGTTCCCACATATTCATATGTATATACGTATAGATGTAAGTATGTACATATACTTATGTATATATGCATATATAGATGTATATATATATATATAGATGTATATATATATATATACATACATACATACATACATACATATATATATATATATATATTATATATATATATATATATATATATATATATATATATGGTATTGTTATATAAGCTTGAAGCTTATGACGATCACCGTGCAGTGACTAAGGAAAATAGTCTAATAAAGGGACATATAAGCTCTCGACAGAAAAAAGCTTTTCCTATCTGCATAGGAGTAGAGATGTGGGTTCGACCCCCACGCAGATAGGAAAGCCTTCTTTTTTCTGTCGAGGGCTTAGATGCCCCTTTATTAGACTATTTTCCTTAGTCATTGCACGGTGATCGACATAAGCTCTGAGCTTATATGAAAATACCATTATTATTATTTACAGGATTGTAAAAACGGCGCCGTGAAAGCATACATACATACATACATACATACATACATCATACATACATACATACATATACATACATACATACATACATACATACGTACATACATACATACATACATATACATACATACATACATACTACATACATACATACGTACATATATATATATATATATATAGATATATATATATATATATGTATATTTACGCATGTATATTTACCATACATATGCATGTACATATTTATGATGCTGGGTATGTGTAACACTTTACATATATTTCAGTCAAGCTTTTTGTGTTTCTGTATATATATATATCAATAGAGATCGGCTTTATTAAAAGTTTACAATGTATTTAAAAAAGATGAAATAATTTCTAGGTTTGGCTGTGTGGTAAGAAGCTTTCTTCCCAACCGTCCGCATAATTCCGGGTTCAGTCCCACTGTGTCGCACTTAGGGCAAGTGTCTTCTACTGTAGCCTCGGGCCGACTAAAGCCTTATGAGTGGATTTGGTAGACGGAAACTGAAAGAAACCTGTCGTATATGAATATGTATATATTTATGTGTTTCTGCTTGTCCCCCCACCACTATAGCCTGGTAACCTATGTTGGCGTGTTTACGTCCCCGTTACTTAGTGGTTCGGTAAAAGAGACAGACAGAATAAGTACCAGGCTTACAAAGAATAAGTCCCAAAGTCGATTTCTTTGTCTAAGAGGCGGTGCTCAAGCACGGCCGCAATCAAATGGCTGAAACAAATAAAAAAAACGAAAAGAATAATAGTAAAATATTATTTATTTATTTTTTATTGATTAATTAAAAAAATCCTTCGTTATTTATTTCATTCTTTAAACACATTAATTGTTTCAATAATTTTATCTAAAAGGGAACTGTCAAGATGAATGTTAGCATTGATTATTGACAATAATTGAGGGATGGTAGACGTCATCAATATCAAAGTAATCCTTGTGAATGCTGATAAGGCCAAGTCATTTCGATTTATTACATTGTTGCAAGCAAAGAAGAAAGATACGATTAGAAACAGTTTTATAATGGATTTACCAATCTCGTATCTCAATGGAAAATGATGGTTAACAATCGTCTTGAACAGCTTGGCATTTATGAATTCCTCTCCGTATTTTGACTGAACTAAATTCGGGCGAATAGTTTGGGTTAAATTTCTAGACTGAACAAGTATAGAGTCATATTGTTTCTGAATAGCTTTTATAACTGCAGTACCATAGACAAAAAACATTACAGCAAACCATATATCACCAATAGTACCAGGCTTAGCAAGAACTGCAATACCTATTGAAAATACATAGTTGCAAAGGGCTTGAAAACTTGTAAGAAATATATAGACTGAATAAAGTCCCCATAATAGATAAAACGGCAATGATAGAATAGTTAGAATTACAGAAATAATCTTGAAAATATAGTTAGGATTCAAATACTGGGGGAAAATATAAACTCTAAAATAACTTGCTGGTAAAGTTAAAATCAAATAAACAGTTGGGATTCCGTAATAAAGGAGACACAGAAAAAATTCGCAGATAGAAAATACAACAAATAGAATTGTAATGGCAACGAAAAACCAAAGTAATATGAATTGGCAGAAAATATTTTTCTTTTCGTAATAAAACCAAGTTTGCTTTATACGATTAATCCAAGAATAAATTATTAAATGCCAGAAATTTGGGTTTAAAGCAGTAGAAATATTAGCTTTCATTATTGCATAGAGTAGATCATAATCCTGTAGAGTAGAAACATTTAAATTGCCATACTTCTCTAATAATCTCTTATTTTGAATGAGAAACGTGAAAGTGGATCTTTGATGTAATGTATTATAAGCGATAGTCTCGCTTAAACGACTGGGAAGAACGAAGAGGATAAAGTTGAAAGATACGTAACTGATTAAGCATGCAAACGGACCCCCAAAAAAGCCATCAGTGTTCTCATAACTTTCTGGGATTCCTAATATTAAGGCGCGATGTCCCAATGGTATACCATCTTGGAAAAGTATTTCTATCGTTTCATACAAAAAGAAGTAATGCATCAAAAGATCCAGGAAAATTACTGAAAGAGAGAATAGAATACAAAGGAATCTTCTCAGCCTTGAGGCTAAGAGAGTGGAATGGTGAAAGCAAAACAACCAAGACAGAAAATGAGAGAATGTGTAAATATTATTGCTTTCATTGATCCACTCTGATTCGTGTGGCAATGTGTTTTTAGTTGTAAATAAGAATTCATCTTGAGCAAACAGTCGCAGACTGAGTTGACGGGAATATGAAGGTAATTTAGCTTTTGATACAAAGCTAATAATTAATGGTAATATAGCCCACAAAATGGCTCCAACGATGTTCTCAAAATTGACAAACATAGCATTTTCAATGATTTTTCCCGAACAAATAGATTTGGGATGATAAACATAGGTTCCATTTTTATAGATCTCACAGCAATAGTTCTTCAGTATCTCTCGGTTTATACCAATTCTTCTGTAAGCTTCAAGGGTGCTAGGGTTGTTCTTCTTCATATCATAAGACAAATTTATATAAAAACACATGTATCCAGATTTTCCTTTATGCAATTTAGGGATAAATAAGATTTTTTTCAGTTCCTCGAAAATCAAATATATTAAATCATGTCTCTGGATATTTTGTTTTCTACAGTGTATATTGATATCAATCCTTGGATTAGCAATGTAGACATCTAACAAATTAAAAGAGTGAATTGAGAAATCATAGAAAAACTTTTTATATGCTATTAAACCATCTGGTTCATCTGGAATCCAGGTAAAATGTCTCGCATTTGCAAAATAATCCAAAGGTATAGGGTTTAGTAGGTTATCAAATTTTTTATCAGATAAATGAACTTCAAAATTGAAAATCTTTTTTTCTAATTTTACTAAACGAAATAAAATCTCACTGACATTGGGAGAAATTTGAATTTCACAATCATTGTCGAGTTCCTTCGCATCGATGTTTAGTGATGTCAGTGTGACAATAAGAATGACTGAAAGAATAAGAGAACTGGTCGCTGCTGTTATCGTCTGCATGGCAGCCATATTTGGTTATCTGTAAATAAAGAAAGATTGAACAAGTCAAATTAATGAAGAATAATGTATTTTCTTCATTTTGTAAGTTTTTGAAATGGAGAATATTTATTTAAAGTAAAATGTAAATTAATTAATATACATAAATATTTTGGTCGATATATCCCAGGAAATCTTGTTTTGTTGTTTCCATTTCTCCATTGATTTTTGTTGTATTCATTCCTCATTTACCATTAAATGGGTTCTGAGAAACTTTTAATTGCAAGAAATTCCGGAAAGTATTCATTATAAACTGAATGTAAATCTATTTTATTGTTTATTTTTCTAATAAAAAGAAGTATTGTGGCCAGCGAGGCAGAGGAATTGTTTATATTTTGCTGTAACGAACTTTCTCTCTATTTTTTGTTGTAATATTTTCTAATTTAAAGTTTAGTGAATTCTTGAGGATTTTGTGATTGCAATCAATCTTTGGATTTACTCTGTTCCTAATTTATAAATGTTAATAATTGTATGAAAACCTGTGAAACTGGAATGACATTTGAACGAGGCCATATTCGAATTGAAAACGCAGATGTATGAAGCTAGGAATAATTTTGAATTAGTAAAGTTTCTTAGTGGCACTGTGTTCTCATGCGGACTTTCGAGTCCATGCTTCACTGAATGTCTTGTAACAGGCAGAGGATATTCTATGTTGCACTGTTTATAGGGGTGCCAAGGACAATTCTCCTGAGCTCCCTTGATATTGGCAGACCCCGCGATATTGGGATCCCACGCGATATTTGAGGACCCATCGATATTGGCGCTTCTTTGATATCGGGGGCCCATTTCTAAGAAGGGTACGGAACACTCAATACAGGGAGGCTCTCCACTTCCCTGCCGTCTTGCAAGAAGAGGCTGTCTTTCAAATTACAAACATCACAGCTTCTTTTAAAATGGAATGGATTCTCTCTAATGCTAAATAACCATAGATTTTTCCACCACAGCGACATCAATTTATTCAATTCAAACAAGCCCCAAATGTTGCTAGAGATTTTTCTACTTTAGGGACATCATTCTCAATACAATGACAGACATCAATGACGTCTCTTGAAAATGTATGTATATATGTATGTATCTGTGTGTGTGTGTGTGTGTGTGTGTGTGTGTGTGTGTGTGTGTGTGTGTGTGAATCTATAGAGATAAAGAATCTCATTAAAAGAAACAAGTTTTATAAATCTTTAGTTCAAATTCTTTCTTTCAACGAATGATGGAGCAGTGACCTTCGAATGACCACTTGCAAATATAAAGGTACACACGCACATGCACTCGCGCACACACGTACACACACGCACACACACACATGAACACGAACACACACACTAACACACACACTCACATACTTACACACCCATGCACACACAAACACACACACACACGCCCACACAAACACTCACACAAACCCACATACACCCCCCACACACACACATGCACACACTCACACATACATTCACACACATGTTCCCACACATACAAACAAACACTCACACACACACACACATATATATATATACAAACACACACACACACTCATTCACATACATACAAACACACACACACACGCGGGCATAAGCATTTACAGACACACGCACAAACATATCGTCTGGAAGCCGTTCAGCGACGTGCAACCAAGGGAATTCCCTCCATCAGGCGTTTGCCATATTCTGAACGCCTTACTTCCCTGGGCAAGGATACATTGAAACCCCGACGTCTGGCAGCTGACTTGGCAGACACCCATAAAATTATTAACCATCTCACAAACAATAACTCTGAGCACCTCTTCAAACTCCACCTGTCTAACACCCGTGGACATGTTTACAAAGTCAGAAAACAGCACAGCTCCTTCCATGACTTTCGGAAACATTTTTTCACGCTAAGAGTTGCTGAAGCATGGAACAAACTGCCGGCATCAGTTGTTAGTTGTTGGAGCACTGCATCCTTCAAAACTTCCATGCTTCCTGAGATTCGCCAACACTACACCTGATTTTCTCTCCTCCATACACACGCAAGCATGTATCTGACTCATACACTGTTCACTTTCCAGACATTTGTACATTACTGCAGATGCTTTATACGCACTTTTGACAAGTTGTGGTGCACCTGAGCACTGTATACAATAATTTCATTATTATTATTATTATTATTATTATTATTATTATTATTATTATTATTATAGATAAGACACGATCAATCAGCGTCCGAAACCATGTTCTTGGAATCTTGGTCATGACTGTAGCAATTGTTATTGTTTTGACTGAAAACTACTATATTAATTAAGTAATGATAAATAATAATACTAATTACAGAAAAGAATATTACGAATGTAGATGACATTTATTTTCGAATAAATAAATGGCATCTCGAACAATTAAACAAAAGGTTTAATGGGCTCAGATTCGACGTCAGGCACAATAACAGTAGTTCGACAGAATTTGCCGAACATTTCGCTGCAATTATGAAGAAGACTTGAAAGTGCATATTCTCAGAAAATATTCTGAATCTGCTTCACTTTCACTTCTCAAAATGCATGAGGAGAAATATGTTTGTGGGTTATTAACATCACGCCCTGGAGGAATGAATAAAATGACAGGAGAATATCATCAAATTCATACAAAACTGTTTGATTAGATATTCTTCTTTCTCTCCTTTTCTTTCCTTTTTTCTGTCGTCTTCTTTTTTCTGTTTTTTTTGTCTTTTTCTTTTCACCTGTTATAAAATCGTAACTTAAAAACTGATGATGTTATCCCATCAACGTGTGGACGCTGGCTGCTCTCGTTCATACTTTACGTTTAAATTTCTGTAATTTTGAATTTTTTTCACCTCTTATTTTGAACTTGACAAAGACAGACGTACTGTTGAAATATCGTTCAGTTGTCGGAGCACTGCATCATTCAAAACTTCCATGCTTCTTGAGATTGGCCATCACTACACCTGATTTTCTCCCCTCCATACATATGCAAGCATGTATCTGAGTCATACACTGTTCACTTTCCAGACATTTGTACATTACTGCAGATGCTTTATACGCACGTTTGACAAGTTGTGGTGCACCTGAGTACTGTATACAATAATTTTATTATTATTATTATTATTATTATTATTATTATTATTATTATTATTATTATTATTGTTATTATTATTGTTGTTATTGTTGTTGTTATTATTATTATTATGTTTGATTTTGCTTTATATTTGTACAAGTTGGCTCCAAGTCTCACCCGGAGACCTCAAGAGACAACAGGCTGGAAGTTCACGTTGTTGTTATGCCTAGTGTGCCATATATTTGGTTGTTTTTTGTGTTGTACTGGTGGATGTCTGAAAAAAAAAGAAAACAAATGTTTGTTTTAAACCTTGAGATTACATAGAAAGTATTTTGCGTAGGATATGAGCAGTTCCCAAGAGCACTACCTTTTGAATTTCTGCCATTTTGGGGTTTCCTGGTATCTGAGTTAGGTAGCTATCAGCCCCTTTTGCTATCATTCCCAGGGAACCTATGACAACAGGTATTGTTTTAGTCTTCAGGTTCCACATTTTGCTGATTTCTATTTCAAGATCTTTATATTTGCTCAGTTTTTGGTAGGTCTTGACAGATACGTTTATATCGATTGGGACAGTCATATCAATGAGGAGGCATGTTCTTTGTTGAAGTCTTTCAATATGATGTCTGGCCTATTTGCATCTATCTTTCTGTCAGTTTGAATGGTGAAGTTCCAGAGGAGTGAGATGTGGTCATTTTCAAGCACTGGGGGTGGTTTGTGTTCCCGCCAGTTTTTTTCATGGGGTAAATCCAGGTTTTTGCAGATTACCCAGTGAATATATTGTGCAGCTCTATCGTGCCTGTTGAGATACTCTGTAGGCGCTAGAAGACTGCACTTGGAGACCACATGATCAATGGTTTCATTTTGTTGTCGGCATACACGACACGTTGGACTGCTGCTGGTATTTAATATGTTGGCCCGGTAGTTTCTTGTTGGTAGGCATTGATCTTGAGCTGCTATGATAAACCCCTCTGTTTCAGATTTTAAGCCAGAGGCCACTAGCCATTGATGGGTCAGGGCTTTGTCAATATCTGCATTATTCGCTCTCTTTGGGTATTTGCCATAGAGAGGTTTTTCTTGCCATTTATCATTCAGAATATCTAAGGCCGCAGATTATTATTATTATTATTATTATTATTATTATTATTATTATTATTATTATTATTATTATAGATAAGACACGATCAATCAGCGTCTGAAACCATGTTCTTGAAATATCGTTCAACTAATAAAATATCTTACAATCGAATCGCGCTCTTCGTCTTGACTGTTTACCTTTGGGAAGAGTTATGTCAATCCTTTTTTAAATATATTAATAATAATAATAATAATAATAATAGTGTTCATTGAGAAAGAAAGCAAACGAATATCGTTGAGAAAGAAATCAGACGTTGCTGGATCATAGATATAGCTTGCCCAGCTGACAACAAGGTATGCGATAAAGAAGAAAGAAAAGTCGATTGCTATGACGGGTTAGCTTGGGAGGTTAAGCAGTTGTGAGCGCTGAAAAAGGTGGTAGTAGTACCAATAATTGAACAGTGAGTAAAAATCTTGAGAAGTACATGGAACAAATAGAGACTGCAAAAAGGGTGGAGCACTTGCAAAAAACAGCACTGCTTAGAACCGCTCGAATACTCCGGATGGTACTCGAAAAATAAGGGGGTGTTACCTTAGTTTACTGGGAGTGAACAGCTGACACCGTAGCATATCTCCAGCGTTAGAAGCTGAGTAAAGACAATAAATAATAATAGCAATAATAATAAAGATTCAGATGGAATCGCATACTTGAAAAGGCGCAGGAGTGGCTGTGTGGTAAGTAGCTTGCTAACCAACCACATGGTTCCGGGTTCAGTCCCACTGCGTGGCATCTTGGGCAAGTGTCTTCCGCTATAGCCCCGGGCCGACCAAAGCCTTGTGAGTGGATTTGGTAGACGGAAACTGAAAGAAGCCTGTCGTATATATGTATATATATATATGTATATATATATATATATATATATGTATGTGTGTGTGTTTGTGTGCTGGTGTGTTTACATCCCCGTCACTTAGCGGTTCGGCAAAAAGAGACCGATAGAATAAGTACTGGGCTTACAAAGAATAAGTCCCGGGGTCGATTTGCTCGACTAAAAAAAAGGCGGTGCTCCAGCATGGCCGCAGTCAAATGACTGAAACAAGTAAAATAAAAAATAAAAAATAAAAGAATATGCACCAGGTAGGGTTGAATAAACCTGCGCTCATCTTCGAATTAAAAAAAATTAGTAAGAAACAGCTGTAATGAGCTGATAATAATCCATCGTCTGTTATTATTATTATTATTATTATTATTATTATTATTATTATTATTATTATATCATTATTATTATTATTATTTTTATTATTATTATTATTATTATTATTATTATTATTATTATTATCATATTATTATTATTATTTTTATTATTATATTATTATTATTATTATTATTATCATTATTATTATTATTATTATTATTATTATTATTATCATTATTATTATTATATATGCCTTTCCATGATAGAAAACTCAACAAAAAAGTACTCCATCTAGTGAGGGATAAATACTATTTATTTAAAAGCTGATACAATACATTTATTTAAACGCGGACACAATACATGTATTTAAAGGCGGACACAATACATGTATTTAAAGGCGGACACAATACATGTATTTAAACACTACCAATAACTAGAAGTTATTCAAATGGTACAATACATGCATTTAAGCGCTAATATATATATATGAGATGTATTGGTGTCTGGAAAACCCAAAGAGTGGGAGGTAATGCTAAGCGCTATGGACAGACCGTAATTATACTCGTGGTTGGATAATGATACGAGTGAGGAGACTAAAGTGGGTCACTCGTGTGTGTGTGTGTGTGTATGTGTGTGTGCGCGCGTACGGCATGTGAGCGTGTGCATGTATGTACGTATGAGCATGTCGTAGACCTCCGTTCTTTCTTGCTGCGGGTGATTTGTTTGTTTGATTGTTTGTTGAGCGAAGCGGTCTTCGGCCCAGAGCTCGCAAGATCGCGCCTCAGGATTGTCTGTAGTGGGAGAAGTCCGAAACGTGGTCCTTTGCTATTCGTAAGACCCGCAAGAGAGAAAGCAGGTCAACCCCCCCCCCCCGACACCGAGAGCATCGACGGATGGATGAATGCGCATCCAGGCTCAGCGGTTGCGTAGGAAGTCGGGGGAAAAATAAACAGGAAGAAAGAGTGAGAGAAAGTTGGAGCGAAAGAGTACAACAGGGTACGCCACCACCCCCTGCCGGAGCCTTGTGGAGCTTTAGGTGTTTTCGCTCAATAAACACACACAACGCCCGGTCTCGGAATCGAGACCGCGATCCACCAACCGCGAGTCTTCTGCCCTAACCACTGGGCCATTGCGCCTCCACTGCTGCGGGTGATGAGAAATGGCTGGCGACTTATCGAAACGTTGCACGTTACTTAAGTGTATGTGCATATACACAGATAAGAAAATTAAAAGGGAAAGAATTAGAGAAAGTAAGAGAGGTGGGGAGGGAGTCTTGAAAAATTGACAGTTAAAACGTATCATAATTCAAACTTACAGTTTAGCTGATTGATAAGTCGTCTCACCGATCACGTTGACTCTGAGTAGACATTCAAAATCATTGAAGCAATTATGAGATCACCATGATTAAATATATAATTAGTCTGATGAAATTAAACTGAATTAATATCAGTATTATGTTTCCCTATCCACGGTAAAACTAGGGTAAACGTTCACGTAATATATACTGAAGCCTTACTCCTCTCTGTGATGTAAACAGGAATAAAAATGTTTCAGAAGCTTATCTAGACAAATATGTGGGTTTTTCCGCTTTTTTGTTTACTGGTTGTCACTGCAAACGAAATGCACGACAGTTAATTATTTGAAGTGCCGATCTAGTAACATTGTTAAGTTCCGTCTTCTTTAACAATATGACAACGAGAAAAAAAAAGAAAGACAAAAAAAGAGGTACTAGATGAATACTTCAGATCACTTAAATGAAATACAAGAGCAGCACTTGAGATAATGTGACCCAACACAAGTTTCATTTGTGATACAGAAATATCTATAATACAAAGAGATACATATAAGATAATTAAATTATTTTTTAATAGCCCACAAGGGGCTAAACACAGAGGGGACAAACAGGGACAGACAAACGGATTAAGTCGATTATATCGACCTCTACTGCGTAACTGGAACTTATTTAATCGACCCCGAAAGCATGAAAGGCAAAGTCGACCTCAGCGGAATTTGAACGCAGAACGTAACGGCAGACGAAATACCTATTTCTTTTCTGCCCACAAGGGGCTACACACAGAGAGGACAAACAAGGACAGACAAACGGATTAAGTCGATGTAATCGACCCCTAGTTCGTAACTGGAACTTATTTTAATCGACCCCGGAAGAATGAAAGGCAAAGTCGACCTCCGTGGAATTTGAACTCAGAACTTAACGGCAGACGAAATACCATATTTCCATATGCCATATTTTCCCGCTTTGCTTGAATATTCTATCCTGTCTCTGCCGTTCTATCAGAGCTTGTGCGTTTGAAAGTATATTACTATCTTATTTGTATCTCACAATACATATTTCAGCGCGTCTAAGGCAAACATTAGTTTGTTTACATTTATCGTAACATAATATAAACTGTTGACTTCTGGTTATTAAAGCAGAATCGTTAGCACGACGCACAAAAATCGTTGGCGAGATTTCTTTCATTTTTTAAAAATATATTTCTGTTACTTGTTTCAGTCATTTGACCGCAGCCATGCTGGAGCACCGCCTTTAGTCGAACAAATCAACCCAGGACTTAGTCATTGTAAGCCTAGTACTTATTCTATCGGTATCTTTATGCCGAACCGCTAAGTTAATGGGACATAGAACACGCCAACATCGGTTGTCAAGCGATGGGGAGGGAATAAACACAGAAATATAAATATGACACCACACCGGATGTTACCTTCGTCTGTGGACACTGCTCACGGACCTGCCTTTCCTATATCGGACTTGTCAGTCATGAGCGTGCATGCACGCGACGTGGACAGCCTTCCTGATCTTCGTTCGCGAAGCCGAGCCATGATATATATATATATATAATATATATATATATATATATATATATACGACGGGCTTCTTTCAGTTTCCATCTAGCAAATCCACTCAGAAGGGTTTAGTCGGCCCCAAGCCATAGCAGAAGACACTTGCACAAAGTGCCACGCAGTGGGCCTGGACCCGGAACCGTGTGGTTGGTAAGCAAGCTTCTTACCACACAGCCACTCACGTTCTGAGTTCAAATGATGCCGAGGATGACTTTGCATTTCATCCTTTCGGGGTCAGTGAAATAAAGTACCAGTCACCCATAATCAACGTGTAATCGATTAAACTCCTCTCGTTGCTGGCCTTGTGCCAAAACTTGAAATATTTAATGTCTCTTGCAGTGAATACCTTAACTATAAAATACATAATATATTCGGCAGTAAATCTTCTGATCTCGGTGGGATCTACTTTATCAACATAAAATATTTAATTGTTGAATGGGGGCCACTACTCTTTCTGACTGATGTATTGTTGTAGAGTGAAACTGCACACCCCTCTCGGCAAAAAAAAAAGTGGTAGAAGCCAGACATTATAAATAGTCCAGTCGCCGGTCGACAGGAAAGGGTCGAGAGTACGTGACTTCCGGTTTATGGTTGTTCAGTTGCATTCTTGGATTTGTTTGGTAGTCACGTGCGCCAATTATTCTTGGTGTAAATTTGTAATCCAGATATAAAATCTGGTGGTTTCCAAGCAGTTGTCCATAGTTATTATTTCTCTCTGGTTTTTAAAGAGATATTCCCATCAGCAGGACAGCTGACCTCTATGAGGGTACATACCTTTTCTTGTTGTCCCAAACAGCAATGTCCGGTCGGACAACTTCTTCGAAACCTCCAGCTTCTATACCCGGATTATGTATGTATGTATGTATGTATATGTATGTATTCATGTATGTATGTATGTACGTATGTATGTATGCTTGCATGTATGCATGTATGTATGTATGTATGTATGTATGTATGTATGTATGTATGTATGTACGTATGTATGTATGTTATGTATATATGTATGTATGTATGTATGTATGTATGTCTGTCTGTATGTCTGTCTGTCTGTCTGTCTGTATGTATGTATGTATGTATGTATGTATGTATGTATGTATGTAAGCATGTATTATGTATGTATGTATGTATGTATGAATGTATGTATGTATGAATGGATGCATGTATGTATGTATGTATGTCTGTCTGTCTGTATGTCTGTCTGTCTGTTGTCTGTCTGTCTGTATGTATGTATGTATGTATGTCTGTCTGTATGTCTGTCTGTCTGTTGTCTGTCTGTCTGTATGTATGTATGTATGTCTGTCTGTCTGTCTGTTGTCTGTCTGTCTGTTGTCTGTCTGTCTGTATGTATGTATGTATGTATGTCTGTCTGTATGTCTGTCTGTCTGTTGTCTGTCTGTCTGTATGTATGTATGTATGTCTGTCTGTCTGTATGTCTGTCTGTCTGTCTGTCTGTCTGTATGTATGTATTATGTATGTATGTATGTATGCATGTATGTATGTATGTATGTATGTATGTATGTATGTATGTATGTATGTATTGTTTGTTTTATACATACATAAATTCAACCGAACATTATTAGGCAAGATCTCTGACTAAATGAGCAGATTTCACAAGAACTTTGACAGTTATCTAAAGAAACAATTATCTGAGGACCACCTTTAAAATGTTTCATTAAAATCTTCTATCGTATGATCCTTTAACGTAATCTCTCTTTCACTTTTTTCTTGCCTGATTAATTTACAGAACAACACTCCTCAATCGTGTTTTTTTTCTTTTTTTTTTTCAATCCTGTTTGCAAGATCCTTCACGTGAATTCGTGTTTTGAAACAAAATTTTATTGTGTCTGAGGCGAGTCATTATTATTAAGAGAGACGCTGGTTCAATTCCACTCATTTCTAAAATATTCGACTTTTTCTTTTTTTTTTTTTTGTCAAAGCTCTTTCGTTGCTTTTTTTTTTTTTTTGCAACCGACTCAGTGACAATCACATTTTCTTTCTCTCTTCTCTCTCATCTTCTTTTGTTCATTGTTCCTCTTATCATCTTCACCACCAACACCAACACCACCATCTTCTTCCTCATCAACGCCGTATTCTTTCTATTATTTTTCTTCTTCAACCTTCTCTTTTCCTCTTACACTTAAATGTCTACACTCCTTTTCCTTCTCTATGTTTACAACTATACAAATATCAACTATGTTTTTGCTTTAAAATACGTATTGGTGCTATTCTACTACTACTACTACTACTACTACTACTACTACTACTACTTCTAAAGATGTTACCGCTGCTAATTTTGCTGCTGCTACCGCGACGACGACGACGACGACGACGACAACAACATCTATTTCTCCAGGCACAATATTTTTTTAAAAGGCGGTGAGCTGGCAGAAACGTTAGCACGCCGGACGAAATGCTTTGCGGTATTTCGTCTGTCTTTACGTTCCGAGTTCAAATTCCGCCAAGGTCGACTTTGCCTTTCATCCTTTCGCGGTCGATAAATTAAGTACCAGTTACGCACTGGAGTCGATGTAATCGACTTAATCCGTTTGTCTGTCCTTGTTTGTCCCCTCTGTGTTTAGCCCCTTGTGGATAGTAAAGAAATAAATTTCTATTGGAGAATCAGCGTTAAGCAATGATGAGGAAAAGGCGAACTTTACGTTCATAAAAATATGTCTGGAACATATTTTGACTTCTGAAGGAAAATTCACTGCGGTTACGAATAGAGAGAAATCCCTACTTATAGCTAAAGGTATAAGCGTCAATACTACTGTACTTATTCTGCCCAGGTGGTGCGTGAGCGCAATTGGTCACTATTTGAAGATGAAGCTACGACTTGGGAATTTATCCAGAGTTGCCTCTCCTTGATGTCTCCTACTGAGGAAGTCTAAGGAGCCAGAAACACGCCTGGCAGTCTGCTAAGGGAAGCAGACATTGAGCAGATATGGTGTTTTTACACCTTTTACCATAAACGACAAATTTTCTTTTTCTTCGCGGTAATTGCAATGAATTTGCCTTTAGATGTTAAAATACATCACGCACATATTTTAACTAACATACTACTACTACTACTATACTACTACTACTACTACTACTACTACTACTGCTGCTGCTGCTGCTGCTGCTGTTGTTGTTGTTGTTGTTGTTAAGCAACTAGACGGGTAAGGGTGATTGCACTGCTCCCGTTCTGTGGGTTGAGAGACGTCTGGCAGGTCGGGAGAGGAAGTCCACTTTTCCCAGATCCGAAGAGCAAGAAGAGGGTCAATGGCCAGAGTGTCTGGGGGGGGGGTTGGCATTTGCTACTGCTGCTGCTGTTGTTGTCTTACTACTACTACTACTACTACTACTACTACTACTACTACTATTACTACTACTACTACTACTACGACCAGCACCGCTACTACTACTACTACTACTACGACCACCACCGCTACTACTACTACTACTACTACTACTACTACTACTACTTCTAGTAGTAATGGTAGTAGTAGTAGTTCTACTACTGCTGCCTCTGCTCCTGCTGCTGTTGTATTCATTCTAAAAGCAATGCGAAAGGAAAAAAGAAAGAATAAGTGAAGAAATACGTAAAAACAACTAAATACCCAACTATCAAAACTCTACACCAGCATACAAGCTATAAGCACCCAACTAGAACGACTGGTCTGGGCAAAAAAAAACAACAACACCACAACCTGTATATATTGAGTCTGGTAAGTTAAAACTTTATTTATGTGGAATATTGAGTCTGGTAAGTTAAAACTTTATTTATGTGGAATATTGAGTCTGGTAAGTTAAAACTTTATTTATATGGAATATTGAGTCTGGTAAGTTAAAACTTTATTTATATGGAATATTGAGTCTGGTAAGTTAAAACTTTATTTATGTGGAATATTGAGTCTGGTAAGTTAAAACTTTATTTATATGGAATATTGAGTCTGGTAAGTTAAAACTTTATTTATATGGAATATTGAGTCTGGTAAGTTAAAACTTTATTTATATGGAATATTGAGTCTGGTAAGTTAAAACTTTATTTATATGAAATATTGAGTCTGGTAAGTTAAAACTTTATTTATATGGAATATTGAGTCTGGTAAGTTAAAACTTTATTTATATGGAATATTGAGTCTGGTAAGTTAAAACTTTATTTATATGAAAATTGAGTCTGGTAAGTTAAAACTTTATTTATATGGAATATTGAGTCTGGTAAGTTAAAACTTTATTTATATGGAATATTGAGTCTGGTAAGTTAAAACTTTATTTATATGGAATATTGAGTCTGGTAAGTTAAAACTTTATTTATATGGAATATTGAGTCTGGTAAGTTAAAACTTTATTTATATGAAATATTGAGTCTGGTAAGTTAAAACTTTATTTATATGGAATATTGAGTCTGGTAAGTTAAAACTTTATTTATGTGGAATATTGAGTCTGGTAAGTTAAAACTTTATTTATGTGAAATATTGAGTCTGGTAAGTTAAAATTTTATTTATGTGGAATATTGAGTCTGGTAAGTTAAAACTTTATTTATATGGAATATTGAGTCTGGTAAGTTAAAACTTTATTTATATGGAATATTCAGTCTGGTAAGTTAAAACTTTATTTATATGGAAAATTGAGTCTGGTAAGTTAAAACTTTATTTATGTGGAATATTGAGTCTGGTAAGTTAAAACTTTATTTATATGGAATATTGAGTCTGGTAAGTTAAAACTTTATTTATATGGAATATTGAGTCTGGTAAGTTAAAACTTTATTTATATGGAATATTGAGTCTGGTAAGTTAAAACTTTATTTATATGGAATATTGAGTCTGGTAAGTTAAAACTTTATATATGGAATATTGAGTCTGGTAAGTTAAAACTTTATTTATATGGAATATTGAGTCTGGTAAGTTAAAACTTTATTTATATGAATATTGAGTCTGGTAAGTTAAAACTTTATTTATATGAAATATTGAGTCTGGTAAGTTAAAACTTTATTTATATGAAATTGAGCCTGGTAAGTTAAAACTTTATTTATATGGAATATTGAGTCTGGTAAGTTAAAACTTTATTGATATGGAATATTGAGTCTGGTAAGTTAATACTTTATTTATATGGAATATTGAGTCTGGTAAGTTAAAACTTTATTTATATGGAATATTGAGTCTGGTAAGTTAAAACTTTAATTATATGGAATATTGAGTCTGGTAAGTTAAAACCTTATTTATATGGAATATTGAGTCTGGTAAGTTAAAACTTTATTTATATGGAATATTGAGTCTGGTAAGTTAAAACTTTATTTATATGGAATATTGAGTCTGGTAAGTTAAAACTTTATTTATATGGAATATTGAGTCTGGTAAGTTAAAACTTTATTTATATGGAATATTGAGTCTGGTAAGTTAAAACTTTATTTATATGAAATATTGAGTCTGGTAAGTTAAAACTTTATTTATATGGAATATTGAGTCTGGTAAGTTAAAACTTTATTTATATGGAATATTGAGTCTGGTAAGTTAAAACTTTATTTATATGGAATATTGAGTCTGGTAAGTTAAAACTTTATTTATATGGAATATTGAGTCTGGTAAGTTAAAACTTTATTTATATGGAATATTGAGTCTGGTAAGTTAAAACTTTATTTATATGGAATATTGATCTGGTAAGTTAAAACTTTATTTATATGAAATATTGAGTCTGGTAAGTTAAAACTTTATTTATATGGAATATTGAGTCTGGTAAGTTAAAACTTTATTATATGGAATATTGAGTCTGGTAAGTTAAAACTTTATTTATATGGAATTTGAGTCTGGTAAGTTAAAACTTTATTTATATGGAATATTGAGTCTGGTAAGTTAAAACTTTATTTATATGGAATATTGAGTCTGGTAAGTTAAAACTTTATTTATATGGAATATTGAGTCTGGTAAGTTAAAACTTTATTTATATGGAATATTGAGTCTGGTAAGTTAAAACTTTATTTATATGGAATATTGAGTCTGGTAAGTTAAAACTTTATTTATATGGAATATTGAGTCTGGTAAGTTAAAACTTTATTTATATGAAATATTGAGTCTGGTAAGTTAAAACTTTATTTATATGGAATATTGAGTCTGGTAAGTTAAAACTTTATTTATATGGAATATTGAGTCTGGTAAGTTAAAACTTTATTTATATGAAATATTGAGTCTGGTAAGTTAAAACTTTATTTATATGGAATATTGAGTCTGGTAAGTTAAAACTTTATTTATATGGAATATTGAGTCTGGTAAGTTAAAACTTTATTTATATGGAATATTGAGTCTGGTAAGTTAAAACTTTATTTATATGAAATATTGAGTCTGGTAAGTTAAAACTTTATTTATATGGAATATTGAGTCTGGTAAGTTAAAACTTTATTTATGTGGAATATTGAGTCTGGTAAGTTAAAACTTTATTTATGTGAAATATTGAGTCTGGTAAGTTAAAATTTTATTTATGTGGAATATTGAGTCTGGTAAGTTAAAACTTTATTTATATGGAATATTGAGTCTGGTAAGTTAAAACTTTATTTATATGGAATATTCAGTCTGCTAAGTTAAAACTTTATTTATATGGAATATTGAGTCTGGTAAGTTAAAACTTTATTTATATGGAATATTGAGTCTGGTAAGTTAAAACTTTATTTATATGGAATATTGAGTCTGGTAAGTTAAAACTTTATTTATATGAAATATTGAGTCTGGTAAGTTAAAACTTTATTTATATGAAATATTGAGCCTGGTAAGTTAAAACTTTATTTATATGGAATATTGAGTCTGGTAAGTTAAAACTTTATTGATATGGAATATTGAGTCTGGTAAGTTAATACTTTATTTATATGGAATATTGAGTCTGGTAAGTTAAAACTTTATTTATATGGAATATTGAGTCTGGTAAGTTAAAACTTTATTATATGGAATATTGAGTCTGGTAAGTTAAAACTTTTTTATATGGAATATTGAGTCTGGTAAGTTAAAACTTTATTTATATGGAATATTGAGTCTGGTAAGTTAAAACTTTATTTATATGGAATATTGAGTCTGGTAAGTTAAAACTTTATTTATATGGAATATTGAGTCTGGTAAGTTAAAACTTTATTTATATGGAATATTGAGTCTGGTAAGTTAAAACTTTATTTATATGAATATTGAGTCTGGTAAGTTAAAACTTTATTTATATGGAATATTGAGTCTGGTAAGTTAAAACTTTATTTATATGGAATATTGAGTCTGGTAAGTTAAAACTTTATTTATATGGAATATTGAGTCTGGTAAGTTAAAACTTTATTTATATGGAATATTGAGTCTGGTAAGTTAAAACTTATTTATATGGAATATTGAGTCTGGTAAGTTAAAACTTTATTTATATGGAATTTTGAGTCTGGTAAGTTAAAACTTTATTTATATGGAATATTGAGTCTGGTAAGTTAAAACTTTATTTATATGGAATATTGAGTCTGGTAAGTTAAAACTTTATTTATATGGAATATTGAGTCTGGTAAGTTAAAACTTTATTTATATGGAATATTGAGTCTGGTAAGTTAAAACTTATTTATATGGAATATTGAGTCGGGTAAGTTAAAACTTTATTTATATGGAATATTGAGTCTGGTAAGTTAAAACTTTATTTATATGGAATTTTGAGTCTGGTAAGTTAAAACTTTATTTATATGGAATATTGAGTCTGGTAAGTTAAAACTTTATTTATATGGAATATTGAGTCTGGTAAGTTAAAACTTTATTATATGAAAGATTGAGTCTGGTAAGTTAAAACTTTATTTATATGGAATATTGAGTCTGGTAAGTTAAAACTTTAGTTTATGGAATATTGAGTCTGGTAAGTTAAAACTTTATTTATATGGAATATTGAGTCTGGTAAGTTAAAACTTTATTTATATGGAATATTGAGTCTGGTAAGTTAAAACTTTATTTTTATATGGAATATTGAGTCTGGTAAGTTAAAACTTTATTTATATGGAATATATTGAGTCTGGTAAGTTAAAACTTTATTTATATGGAATATTGAGTCTGGTAAGTTAAAACTTTATTTATATGGAATATTGAGTCTGGTAAGTTAAAACTTTATTTATATGGAATATTGAGTCTGGTGAGTTAAAACTTTATTTATATGAAATATTGAGTCTGGTAAGTTAAAACTTTATTTATATGGAATATTGAGTCTGGTAAGTTAAAACTTTATTTATATGGAATATTGAGTCTGGTAAGTTAAAACTTTATTTATATGAAATATTGAGTCTGGTAAGTTAAAACTTTATTTATATGGAATATTGAGTCTGGTAAGTTAAAACTTTATTTATATGGAATATTGAGTCTGGTAAGTTAAAACTTTATTTATATGGAATATTGAGTCTGGTGAGTTAAAACTTTATTTATATGAAATATTGAGTCTGGTGAGTTAAAACTTTATTTATATGGAATATTGAGTCTGGTAAGTTAAAACTTTATTTATGTGGAATATTGAGTCTGGTAAGTTAAAACTTTATGTATGTGGAATATTGAGTCTGGTAAGTTAAAACTTTATTTATGTGGAATATTGAGTCTGGTAAGTTAAAACTTTATTGATATGGAATATTGAGTCTGGTACGTTAAAACTTTATTTATGTGGAATATTGAGTCTGGTAAGTTAAAACTTTATTTATGTGGAATATTGAGTCTGGTAAGTTAAAACTTTATTCATGTGGAATATTGAGTCTGGTAAGTTAAAACTTTATTTATGTGGAATATTGAGTCTGGTAAGTTAAAACTTTATTTATGTGGAATATTGAGTCTGGTAAGTTAAAACTTTATTTATGTGGAATATTGAGTCTGGTAAGTTAAAACTTTATTTATATGGAATATTGAGTCTGGTAAGTTAAAACTTTATTTATATGGAATATTGAGTCTGGTAAGTTAAAACTTTATTTATATGAAAGATTGAGTCTGGTAAGTTAAAACTTTATTTCTATGGAATATTGAGTCTGGTAAGTTAAAACTTTATTTATATGGAATATTGAGTCTGGTAAGTTAAAACTTTATTTATATGGAATATTGAGTCTGGTAAGTTAAAACTTTATTTATATGGAATATTGAGTCTGGTAAGTTAAAACTTTATTTATATGGAATATTGAGTCTGGTAAGTTAAAACTTTATTTATATGAAATATTGAGTCTGGTAAGTTAAAACTTTATTTATATGGAATATTGAGTCTGGTAAGTTAAAACTTTATTTATATGGAATTTTGAGTCTGGTAAGTTAAAACTTTATTTATATGGAATATTGAGTCTGGTGAGTTAAAACTTTATTTATATGAAATATTGAGTCTGTTAAGTTAAAACTTTATTTATATGGAATATTGAGTCTGGTAAGTTAAAACTTTATTTATATGGAATATTGAGTCTGGTAAGTTAAAACTTTATTTATATGAAATATTGAGTCTGGTAAGTTAAAACTTTATTTATATGGAATATTGAGTCTGGTAAGTTAAAACTTTATTTATATGGAATATTGAGTCTGGTAAGTTAAAACTTTATTTATGGAATATTGAGTCTGGTAAGTTAAAACTTTATTTATATGAAATATTGAGTCTGGTAAGTTAAAACTTTATTTATATGGAATATTGAGTCTGGTAAGTTAAAACTTTATTTATATGGAATATTGAGTCTGGTAAGTTAAAACTTTATTTATATGAAATATTGAGTCTGGTAAGTTAAAACTTTATTTATATGGAATATTGAGTCTGGTAAGTTAAAACTTTATTTATATGGAATATTGAGTCTGGTGAGTTAAAACTTTATTTATATGAAATATTGAGTCTGGTGAGTTAAAACTTTATTTATATGGAATATTGAGTCTGGTAAGTTAAAACTTTATTTATGTGGAATATTGAGTCTGGTAAGTTAAAACTTTATGTATGTGGAATATTGAGTCTGGTAAGTTAAAACTTTATTTATGTGGAATATTGAGTCTGGTAAGTTAAAACTTTATTGATATGGAATATTGAGTCTGGTAAGTTAAAACTTTATTTATGTGGAATATTGAGTCTGGTAAGTTAAAACTTTATTTATGTGGAATATTGAGTCTGGTAAGTTAAAACTTTATTTATGTGGAATATTGAGTCTGGTAAGTTAAAACTTTATTTATGTGGAATATTGAGTCTGGTAAGTTAAAACTTTATTTATGTGGAATATTGAGTCTGGTAAGTTAAAACTTTATTTATGTGGAATATTGAGTCTGGTAAGTTAAAACTTTATTTATATGGAATATTGAGTCTGGTAAGTTAAAACTTTATTTATATGGAATATTGAGTCTGGTAAGTTAAAACCTTATTTATATGGAATATTGAGTCTGGTAAGTTAAAACTTTATTTATATGGAATATTGAGTCTGGTAAGTTAAAACTTTATTTATATGGAATATTGAGTCTGGTAAGTTAAAACTTTATTTATATGGAATATTGAGTCTGGTAAGTTAAAACTTTATTTATATGCAATATTGAGTCTGGTAAGTTAAAACTTTATTTATATGGAATATTGAGTCTGGTAAGTTAAACTTTATTTATATGAAATATTGAGTCTGGTAAGTTAAAACTTTTTTATATGGAATATTGAGTCTGGTAAGTTAAAACTTTATTTATATGGAATATTGAGTCTGGTAAGTTAAAACTTTATTTATATGGAATATTGAGTCTGGTAAGTTAAAACTTTATTTATATGGAATATTGAGTCTGGTAAGTTAAAACTTTATTTATATGGAATATTGAGTCTGGTAAGTTAAAACTTTATTTATATGGAATATTGAGTCTGGTAAGTTAAAACTTTATTTATATGGAATATTGAGTCTGGTAAGTTAAAACTTTATTTATATGGAATATTGAGTCTGGTAAGTTAAAACTTTATTTATATGGAATATTGAGTCTGGTAAGTTAAAACTTTATTTATATGGAATATTGAGTCTGGTAAGTTAAAACTTTATTTATATGGAATATTGAGTCTGGTAAGTTAAAACTTTATTTATATGAAATATTGAGTCTGGTAAGTTAAAACTTTATTTATATGGAATATTGAGTCTGGTAAGTTAAAACTTTATTTATATGAAATATTGAGTCTGGTAAGTTAAAACTTTATTTATATGGAATATGAGTCTGGTAAGTTAAAACTTTATTTATATGGAATATTGAGTCTGGTAAGTTAAAACTTTATTTATATGAAATATTGAGTCTGGTAAGTTAAAACTTTATTTATATGGAATATTGAGTCTGGTAAGTTAAAACTTTATTTATATGGAATATTGAGTCTGGTGAGTTAAAACTTTATTTATATGAAATATTGAGTCTGGTAAGTTAAAACTTTATTTATATGGAATATTGAGTCTGGTAAGTTAAAACTTTATTTATGTGGAATATTGAGTCTGGTAAGTTAAAACTTTATTTATGTGGAATATTGAGTCTGGTAAGTTAAAACTTTATTTATGTGGAATATTGAGTCTGGTAAGTTAAAACTTTATTGATATGGAATATTGAGTCTGGTACGTTAAAACTTTATTTATGTGGAATATTGAGTCTGGTAAGTTAAAACTTTATTTATGTGGAATATTGAGTCTGGTAAGTTAAAACTTTATTTATGTGAAATATTGAGTCTGGTAAGTTAAAACTTTATTTATGTGGAATATTGAGTCTGGTAAGTTAAAACTTTATTTATATGGAATATTGAGTCTGGTAAGTTAAAACTTTATTTATATGAAATATTGAGTCTGGTAAGTTAAAACTTTATTTATATGGAATATTGAGTCTGGTAAGTTAAAACTTTATTATATGGAATATTGAGTCTGGTAAGTTAAAACTTTATTTATATGGAATATTGAGTCTGGTAAGTTAAAACTTTATTTATATGGAATATTGAGTCTGGTAAGTTAAAACTTTACTTATATGGAATATTGAGTCTGGTAAGTTAAAACTTTATTTATATGGAATATTGAGTCTGGTAAGTTAAAACTTTATTTATATGGAATATTGAGTCTGGTAAGTTAAAACTTTATTTATATGGAATATTGAGTCTGGTAAGTTAAAACTTTATTTATGTGGAATATTGAGTCTGGTAGGTTAAAACTTTATTTATATGGAATATTGAGTCTGGTAAGTTAAAACTTTATTTATATGGAATATTGAGTCTGGTAAGTTAAAACTTTATTTATATGGAATATTGAGTCTGGTAAGTTAAAACTTTATTTATATGAAATATTGAGTCTGGTAAATTAAAACTTTATTTATATGGAATATTGAGTCTGGTAAGTTAAAACTTTATTTATATGAAATATTGAGTCTGGTAAGTTAAAACTTTATTTATATGGAATATTGAGTCTGGTAAGTTAAAACTTTATTTATATGGAATATTGAGTCTGGTAAGTTAAAACTTTATTTATATGAAATATTGAGTCTGGTAAGTTAAAACTTTATTTATATGGAATATTGAGTCTGGTAAGTTAAAACTTTATTTATATGGAATATTGAGTCTGGTAAGTTAAAACTTTATTTATATGGAATATTGAGTCTGGTAAGTTAAAACTTTATTTATGTGAAATATTGAGTCTGGTAAGTTAAAACTTTATTTATGTGGAATATTGAGTCTGGTAAGTTAAAACTTTATTTATATGGAATATTGAGTCTGGTAAGTTAAAACTTTATTTATATGGAATATTGAGTCTGGTAAGTTAATACTTTATTTATATGGAATATTGAGTCTGGTGAGTTAAAACTTTATTTATATGGAATATTGAGTCTGTTAAGTTAAAACTTTATTTATATGGAACATTGAATCTGGTAAGTTAAAACTTTATTTATATGGAATATTGAGTCTGGTAAGTTAAAACTTTATTTATATGGAATATTGAGTCTGGTAAGTTAAAACTTTATTTATATGAAATATTGAGTCTGGTAAGTTAAAACTTTATTTATATGGAATATTGAATCTGGTAAGTTAAAACTTTATTTATATGGCATATTGAGTCTGGTAAGTTAAAACATTATTTATATGGTATATTGAGTCTGGTAAGTTAAAACTTTATTTATATGAAATATTGAGTCTGGTAAGTTGAAACTTTATTTATATGGAATATTGAGTCTGGTAAGTTAAAACATTATTTATATGGAATATTGAGTCTGGTAAGTTAAAACTTTATTTATATGAAATATTGAGTCTGGTAAGTTAAAACTTTATTTATATGGAATATTGAATCTGGTAAGTTAAAACTTTATTTATATGGAATGTTGAGTCTGGTAAGTTAAACCTTTTTTTATATTGAATGTTGAGTCTGGTAAGTTAAACCTTTTTTTATATTGAATGTTGAGTCTGGTAAGTTAAAACTTTATTTATATGGAATGTTGAGTCTGGTAAGTTAAAACTTTATTTATATGGAATATTGAGTCTGGTAAGTTAAAACTTTATTTATATGGAATATTGAGTCTGGTAAGTTAAAACTTTATTTATATGGAATATTGAGTCTGGTAAGTTAAAACTTTATTTATATGGAATATTGAGTCTGGTAAGTTATAACTTTATTTATATGGAATATTGAGTCTGGTAAGTTAAAACTTTATTTATATGAAATATTGAGTCTGGTAAGTTAAAACTTTATTTATATGAAATATTGAGTCTGGTAAGTTAAAACTTTATTTATATGGAATATTGAGTCTGGTAAGTTAAAACTTTATTTATATGGAATATTGAGTCTGGTAAGTTAAAACTTTATTTATATGAAATATTGAGTCTGGTAAGTTAAAACTTTATTTATATTAGATTTATTTTATTTTATTTACTTATTTATTTATTTATTTTATTATATATATATATGTTATATGTATATATGTGGATATATATTATTTATGGATGATATGGGCGTGTTTTTAGTGGTGTATATATCGAGTATTGTATGTATGTTTAGTATGTATAAGTATGTATAAGTGTGTGTTGTAGGTGTGTGTACATATGTGTGTGTATATAAGTATGTGAGTATATATGTGTATTTGTGTATGTATATGTATTTGTATGTAGTTGTGTGAGTGTGTATATACGTATTTGTGTATGTGTATGTGTATGTGTATATGTGTATATTTGTATATGTGCAGATGTGAATTTGGTATTTTATTATATTGTATAAGTGTTGTGGTTTTTATATATGCGGAATGGGTTTGTTTGCATATTAGTTTTAGTTGAGACGTGAGGTTGTGGGAAATAGTTTATAGGGTGGGGTAATGCTATATAGGTTTGTTTGTGTATGTAAGTAGTTAGATTTGTTTATTTACATTAATTTATTAATTTATATAATATAATATTAATTTATGTGTATAACTTGTTATGGGTTGTTTTGGATGAATGGGAGCTACTAGGTGTTTAGGGGTGTTTTGGATGGTTGTTCCCTATATATTGTGAATGTTTCCAATCTCCTTGTATTATATTTGGTATGGTGATCATGGCAGTTTTATTTTGGGTATTGTTTGTAGCAATATATACGTTTATATAGATATTTAGGAGGGTGTCCGTGAATATGTATGTATGGGTGTGTATGCATGTGTGCGCGTGTACAAGTGCAAGTGTAGATGCGGGAGTGCATGAGTGCTATGTAATTGAGTGGGATTATTTATGCACTTGTATACATGCATGTTTGAATGTGCGTGAGATTGCACCCGTCTGCGTGTACACACTCATATATACATATATTAAATATTTATTTATTTATTTACTATTTTGAAAGTGTGTATTTTATATATATGTGTATGTGATGATATGTGTGAATGTATATATATATATATTTTATATATATATATATATTTATGTTTGTATATGTATTTATTTATTAATCTATATGGGTGTGGGAGTGAATATATTGGTGTATATATCGAGTATTGTACGTATGTATATGTATGTGTGAGTGTGTATATGTTTATGTTTGTGGGTGTGTGTAAATATGTGTGTGTATTTGTGTGTATTGTGTATTTGGTAAAGGGGTTTTATCTTTATATTTGTATGTATGGATTTCGTTTATCATGATTGTTTTATTAAAGAATTTTTAGTAAATTTAGTCCCCATGTATTATAGCTTGGTATGTTGATCATGGTAGTTTTATTTGGGTTTTGTTTGTAGCCATCTATACGTATATTTGGATGTTTAGGAGGGTGTCCGTGAATATGCATGTGCATGGGTGTGTGTGCACGTGTGCGCGTGTATAAGTGCATGTGTAGATGCGGGAGTGCATGAGTGCTATGTAAAAGTGTGTGCATGTGTATGCACTTGTATACAGGCATGATTGATTGTGCGTGAGATTGCACCTGTTTGCGTGTACACACTCATATATACATTTAATAAATATTCATTTATTTATTTTTTTGTGAATGTGTGTATTTTTATATATATTTTTATATATATGTGTATTTGATGATATGTGTGAGTGTATATATATATTTATATATATATATATATATATATATTTATATATTTATGGATGTATATATATTTATTTATTTATCTGTATGGGTGTGGGTGTGAATATATTGGTGTATATATCGAGTTTTGTACGTATGTATATGTATGTGTGAGTGGGTATATGTATATGTTGTGGGTGTGTGTTTTACGTGTGTGTATTTGTGTGTGAATGTATAGATTAGGAGGATTGCTATATAGGTATGTTATTGTGTATGGTAAAGGGAGGTTTTATCATTATATGTATATATTGTTTTCGTTTATCATGGTTGTTTTATTAAAGAATTTTGTAGTAAATTCTGTATATTTACGTTGATTAACATATTATTCCATTCTATTCCAGTCATAATTTTTAAATAACGTTCGTTCACCACGCGCAAAGAATTTTTATAAATATGTTCTATTTCTATGGTAACGTAATTTTGTAAACGTTATAACGGTTAGACTTTAAATTCACTTCATAACTTAAAATTGAATAGAAGGTATGTATTTTTTTCTCCTTATGTTAATCTTGTTGCTTATGGAGTGTTCTATATATCGTATTTTCTTTGTTATTAATTATTAATAATTTAGACATACTTTGATAAATAGATAGGTCCGTTTTTAAATGATTTATGTTTATTAATAGAATAACTCAATATAAGTTATTATTCACATTCATAAATTTGTTTTTGAGTGGTGGGGGTTTTTATTAGTATATTGCTGAGTAGTGAATATTACTGTATGTAAGTGGCTGAGAGTATGTATCTGCTGAATTTGTTACCCATCTGTGTTGGAGTGGCGGTAGGAGTGCGGTTGTATGTGAGTGATTGTGTGTGAATGTGTGTGGGTGTGCATTGTTTATGTGTAGATATGTTGTTTTTCTTTTGAGTGTTTATGTATGTGTGGATGTGTGTGTGTGTGTGTGTGTTTGTTTGCGTATTTGTGTATGTTTGTTGCATGCATGTGGTATTTGGATATGTGTGTGTGTGTGTTTGTTTTAAGTATTTATGTATTGTTGTGGTATATATGTGGTATATGGTATTTGATAGTTTCTTGCTAAGAATGAAATGTTTATATTGTTGTGGTTGAGTATATGCGGCTGCTGGATGTGTGGTTGTCATGCAGAGTGAGTGTGTTTATGAATGAGGGTTGTATGTGTGTGTGAGGGAGTATGAATAAGTAATGTGTTGAAGTATTTGGCTATTTTATTAATTTATTGTTGCCTAGATGTTTATGTGTATGTATAGATATATATATATGGGTGTGTGAGTTTTTAGATATGTTTATATTTAATTAGATATATGTGTATGAGCATGTGTGTATATATAGTTTATTTTTATTTTTATTTTTTTTTTTTTTTTTGGTTTTTTGTTCATCTTTAAATATGAGAACTTTAATAATAGGTTTCTTTATATTCAATTGTTTATAGAGGTTATTTTAGATTATATATTGATTATATATAGGTTACATATAGATTATATATAGATTATATATATTTATATTTTTTCATTGATAAATTTATATTATTTTAAACTTATATTTTAAAATATTGATATTTTTAGATATGAAATCCACCTGATGAATGTCATTTGAAGACATGAAACAATTGTAGTGGCGATTTATTTACTTTATATTAATATTATATTAAAAAATTTTTTATGCATTGATTAAGTCTTTCCTTGTTTGATTTGCAAAATAGTGGTTTTGTCTCTAATTAATATTATATAATATTTTACTATAAAATTGGATTCAATCCTAAATCTGATTTTTCCCTGTAAATTTGGATTTATTCCCTAATATTTATTATTATTATATATATATATATATATATGTATATACTACCAGAGATACCCGGCTTTACTCGTGATTAAAATGGCATAGTTTGTATATAATATATTACAGTTATGTTGAAACAGGTGATATGGGAAAGTGCAGCATTGACAACAAAACATTTGTGGAGTAAATGATGGGTTAATTCGACTAAGCAACATGCTATGCGTCCGTTTGGAGTATTTCAGGCCCTACCCTGTGGGAGTTATGTGATTTTGGAATGCACTGAAAAGCTGTCAGTGGATATACTCTCTTTTACAGCGGTCGGCGATGTGTCTAACACGACCCATCACCTGAAATGTTGACACCTCCTTCGGGTTTGTTGTCCTACGTTACTCATAAAGTAAATTTGGAGGAACTGTGACTGTTCATTTGTGGGTACCAGGGAACCAATGAGGTGATAGACTTGCCCTTGAACTTTGACCTCGTCGTAAATTCATGTTTATCGATCTTCGTAGACGCACCAAACGATGTCATTTGAAATGCAGAGTTTATTGTCTGATATAGTTCGGAAAATCCTTTGACTGGATGGAAATGCCTTCTAGAAGATCCATAAGAGGTTGAGAAGGAGCTGGTATAGTGCTGGCAATGTTACCTGACAACCTGAGCAGCACATACCATTCGTTTCATTTGAAAATTTCAGGAATCATTTAGATTTTAGGAATCCTCTAGAATTGGGTACATTATCTTCCAATAAATCCTTTAGAGGCTGTGGAGGAGGTTGAAGCAAATGTAGTGTCACCTTGCCATTGGAGTAGCACATCTCAGAAGTGTCAGCAGGAAATCTCCTCGCACCGCAGTGGGTACACGAAACAGATGGGTCCCTAATTAATACTACTGAATCGTTGTGGTAGTTTTTTGAACGATCATAGTAGAAAGCTGCACGGGGCTCAGTAAAACAGGAAGATGGTGGTGGTCCTCTGCCAACTTCATGCATGGCCCTGTCTTTGGCAAGCCTTTCGGTACGATGCTCTTTACTCTTTTTACTCCTTTTACTTGTTTCAGTCATTTGACTGCGGCCATGCTGGAGCACCGCCTTTAGTCGAGCAAATCGACCCCGGGACTTATTCTTTGTAAGCCCAGTACTTATTTTATCGGTCTCTTTTGCCGAACCGCTAAGTGACGGGGACGTCAACACACCAGCATCGGTTGTCAAGCAATGCTAGGGTGACAAACACAGACACACAAACATATACACACACACTTATATATATATACATATATACGACAGGCTTCTTTCAGTTTCCGTCTACCAAATCCACTCACAAGGCATTGGTCGGCCCGGGGCTATAGCAGAAGACACTTGCCCAAGATTCCACGCAGTGGGACTGAACCCGGAACCATGTGGTTGGTTAGCAAGCTACTTACCACACAGCCACTCCTGCGCCTATACTCTGAAGATTCCATTTGCCGAGCAGTTTCCATCCTCGCTTGTTTTTTTTTTGTTTTTTGTTTTTTTTTTTGCTAGCTTCTGGTTTCGTTCTTCATCAGACTCTCTAAGGCGTACCGTTGTCTTGCACTTTGCAGCACCTTTCTTGGGTGGCATTCTGTAAAGAAATGGGGAAAATGACGTCACAACTACTATGTAATGTTAGTTGTCAACGTACAAGTATAATTACTCACACTGGATTTGAAAATAGAAATATCCAGTGTTAATAAGTTGAGCTGTGCCAAGAATAATCACATCAAATTTAAATGTGAAATATCAATAAGAGAACTTGTTCCAAAAATATCCGAAAATATCCTGTGCAGCATATAAGCTACTGGGAAAGACTCAAGAGATTAAAGCTCTATTCCCTGGAGCGTAGGCGGGAAAGATATACCATAATATATATCTGGAAGATCCTGGAAGGACTTGTCCCAAACCTTGGCATCGAGAGTCACACAAATACCAGAACCGGGCGCCACTGCGTAGTACCAAGGACTCCAAATTTGCCATCAAGATGTAGGACAAGATACTGTGATAGCCTGGGCTTCAGAGGCCCACAGCTCTTCAATATCCTCCCGAAGAACCTGAGGGACCTGCATGGTGTAGATGCGGATGTCTTTAAACTAGGACTGGATCTCTTCCTGTCAGGTGTCCCGGATGAACCAACTTCACGACAGGAGGTGCAGATGAGGGCAGCTGCATCGAACTCTCTCATGCACCAAATGGCAGTTGCTAAAAAGCATTCGTGAGGTAAAATCATGTAGCAAACCAAATGGCGGTGCCCCAGCATGGCCACAGCTCATGAGCTGAAACTGGAAAAATCAAAATCAAAATCAAAATCATATATTTGAAAATCAATGTGAATCAATGTGCAATATAGAGTACCTCATTCAATTAACTGAGAAAATGACGTCTATCTCCATATGAATTTTTTTTTCTCTCAAACACACTCACATAACTATATATCTTATATATATGAAATAGATCTGTTGACAATCAAACAATTAAATGAAAGGAAAGGTGTCTATCTCCGTATGAAATGTTTTTTCTCTCTCTCTCTCTCTCTCACACACACACACACACACAAATGAACCTGTACGTACAAATACACAAATAGAAAACTGGAAAAAATATGAAAGTAGTTTAAGAAATTATTTTTTATCAGAAATTGTCCCAAGTGTAATGATGTATACATAGTTATTACGTCCGGACGCCAAACACAGAAAGTTGACATTGACAAAACAGTTTGAAGAAGTGAATCTTTATATATAAAGCAATATTATTTATTTTTAATAAACAAAATAAATCAAGACCGTATTATTCTTTCCAAGGTCAAATTATTCATGTACCCCAAATATGGTACAGATTGATCCAGAGGTTTGAGTGTGCATAGAGGACACATACACACACACACACACAGACAACATATTTTATATAGTCAGATTGTACGTATTTTATTATATACTTATTCGTTTATCTATTTATTGATAGAATGGCCACCATTATTCCGCACACCCCTATAATAGAATCTGAGTCTTTGTGTCTCTATCACACATCCTTTTGGAAATATATGAATAACTAGGTGACCTTACTGTTTGCTTTTGACCCTGTAATGACATGCATAAGATCTGGTCATCAAATCTAAGTAGAGACTTCAAACTTGAAATCTTCAAAGCCACAGTCGAACCAATTCTACTATATGGCTCAGAAACCTGGACGTTATCAAAGAAGCTTGAGAGGCGGTTGGATGGAACCTACACTCGCCTCCTTATGAGAGCTCAAAATCTCTCGTGGAAGCGTCATCCAACCAAAATGCAAATATATGGGAAACTACCACCTGTGTCATCTCTTGTGAGAGGTAGGAGAGTCCAGTTTGCTGGATATTGTTGTAGAGCTGAAAAAGAGGTAATTTCTACTCTTCTCCTCTGGAAGCCATCTACTCGCAATACCAGAGGGCGCACACTCTCCTACCCTGATGTAATCTCCAGGGATACAGGCATCCAGCAACAGGACCTCCGTAATGCCATGATGGACCGTGAAGTCTGACGTAGCATGGTAAATTCCATTATCTCGACCACGGTCGAATAATGATGATGATTGACCCTAAAATTCTTGTTGAATTGAATTAAAAGATAAGCGGAACTAACTCTATCTTAATTGCAGGGATGAGCTACTTCGCCGGCCGATTCTCCTCGCCCCCACCCGCTACCCAGTCCTCTAACCTCCATCGATGCTATGAACCTTAGATACCCCATTACCCACATACTACATTGTTATATTACTACCCATCTGCCTGGGTTCGTACAATCATGAAGGTGCATATGCCATTCATTTTTTAATCTTTCTAAATGTTGTGGCTCATGTATTTACCTCATGGAAAACGTTTTTTCTAAGGATGTAATGTTTCTATTAATCAATTAAAATTTCGTTGGAAACAGCTGTAGTGAATTGACACATTAGACGTCTGTTATTTATTCATACATATTCATACACATGGTTCCGGGTTCAGTCGCACTGCGTGGCACCTTGGGCAAGTGTCTTCTACTATAGCCGCGGGCCGACCAAATCCCTGTGAGTGGATTTGGTTGACGGAAACTGAAAGAAGCCCGTTGTATGTGTATGTGTGTGTGTTTTTGTGTGCCTGTGTTTGTCCCCCCAACATCGCTTGACAACCGATGCTGCTGTGCTTACGTCCCCGTAACTTAGCGGTTCAGCAAAAGAAATCCGATAGAATAAGTACTAGGCTTACAGAGAATCAATTCTGGTGTCGATTTATTCGACTAAAGGCAGTGCTCCAGCATGACCGCAGTCAAATGACTAAAACAAATAGAAGATCAGAAGTATACATATATATATATATATATATATATAATATATATATATATATATATATATATATGTGTGAAAAAATGAGTAAAGATGGCTTCTGGGGGATAATTTTTATTATAATGATAATGTTTACAGTTACTCTAATGAGTTTTGAGCTTTTCCATAGCCGTTTTCAAACTGAGATTCTGTGGTTTAGAAGGATGTTTATATAGCAAAATATTTTTTCTGACAAGTATGCAAATGAAAAATAAAAATAGAAAATAAAAGATAGAAAAATGAAAAAATAAAGAGTATAAAAACTAATTTTAAAATAATATAAAAATACAATAAAAGAACGCAAAAAGTAAATACAACAGCATGTGTGAAAAAAGAAGAAACAACAACAGCAGAATAAAAAAGAAAAAACGAAAAGCGCAAAGGAAAAGGTGGAAGCTAAGAAGTCAAAAGTATTTGAAAATGGTGGTGAGAAGTGATTAGTCTGTCAGGAATAAAGAAATGGAATAATTTTTAGGAGTAGTCAAAAATGTTGAGTTCTTGTCCAAAGATGACCTTCGTGAATCTTTTGATTTTAGTCCCTTTTATTCATTAGTCACAGTTGGTTTGATGTGCCCTTATTTAGTCATATACACTTGCACACGCATACATCCACATACACTTATATACACATATATCCACAATCCACACACGCGTGTATACATACATCCGCACACATATACACACAAGACACACAAACATGCACACACACACATGCATCTACATACTTATATACACATACATTCGCACATACACCCACACACACATTCACATATATATATACATATATATATATACGCACATAATATACTCACACATACATACATATATATATGTGTACACATGCATATGTGTCCACACATACATAAGAGAGTGTACATCCGTGCAAACTTGTATCTCCATATTTTTATGTGAATATACATTTTTACATACCTGCAAACACATATATATACATATATACACACACACCTATAGATATTTCCACACATATATGCACATGCGTACATAAGATAGTACAAAAAGGAGTGCATACTAGTATCAGATAGATGTATCATCAAAAGAGGGGTTTGATCTCTTACTCTTAAGAGTTCCAGATGAATGTAACTTCACAGCATGAAGTGTAAGAGAAGGCAGCGGTGTCAGATTCTCTCATGCATCGAATGTCCAAGTTCTAAAAAAATCTTTTAGTGAAGTAAAAAAAATGTGCATGTCGTACAATCATATGGTGGTGCCCCAGCATGGTCACAGATTGTGAGCCGAAACTAGCTCAATTCAATTCATAAATACTTTTCCGTATTCAGTGTTTGGTTGGTGTCTTTCTGTGGATTGTTGAGATGGCAGTTCTGGTGGTTGTGGTATTATTTTTGGTTTAGTTTAGGCTTATACTTTTGAATAAAATATTCTTCCTGGGCCTTACGAAAATGTTCATTTTCTGTCCACAGTTTGAAGAAAGGGAATATTTTGTATTTTCTTTTTCCACATTTTTCAAAATGTTTGCTACATGTGTTTCTAACGGATCAGTTGTTTCATGGATCTGTTGTTTGTGTACCCTTACTCTCTCGTATAGTCCAATGCCCGTTTCACCAATGTAGTATTCGTTGCATTCGCGGCATATGGCACAGGAGATTAAATTCCTGAATTTGCAATTCATATTAGCATTTATTTTGAAAGTGTCATTGTTTTTGAAAGTAAGTTGTACTCCCTCTTCAATGTAGTCACACGTTCCACAACGAGGGTCAACACATTTTCTAACTCTCTCTGTTGTTTCTCTGGTTGTAAATTTTGCTTGGGTTAAGAGGTTTTTTATGTTGGCTGCTTGCGGTCAGCTATAAATTGTTTTTGAATTTGTTATTAATTGGTTAATTCTAGATGAATGTTGAAGGATTGGGGGATATCAATTTGCAGTGTTGATGACGTCGTGATTTCTTGGGTTGTGAGTGATGACAAAAAGAATGCTTATGTGTTCGTTTTTTATTTTTATGTTTGTGTGTTTGTTTTCCTCTGAGGGTTGTGGTTAGAATGTGTTTTGCTTTGATGATTGCTGTCTCAATTAAGCTAGTGGGATTTTTGTTCCTTTTGAAATATATTTAATTCCTGTAATCTTGTGTCTCTTAATTCTGCATCAATTACTATCGTGCAAATTCTTTTTACCATATTAAATGGTATGTTCCTTTTGGTATGTAAGCGATGGGAGGAATGAAAGTTCAAATATTGGTGTGTGTCTGTAGATTTGTAGAAGAGATATGTTTTTATAGTGTTATTTTCTTTAATTAGAAGTCCAAAAATGGCAATTCGTTTGAATTTTTTTCCATAGTGAATTTTATTCAAGTGTGGAAGTTGTTTAAAAATGAGTCAAATATTCTGAAGTCTTCTTGATGTTTGGTCCAGAATATAAAGCAATCGTCCAAACATCGTTTCCAATTGTTGTTGTTTTTTATATAAATGGAGAATTGTTCGTTAAATGTTTCTGTTAGTTGGGAATAAAGTTTGACCTCTAAGAAGCCTATAACGAGTGTTCCATATGTGGGGGCTACTTTTGTCACCATCACCGTTCCTTTTATTTGTAAGTAGAAGTTGTTATCGAAGGAAGAGTGATTAATTTCCAAAATTAATTTTGATCCTTCTACAATGAAAGTTTTTGAGAATCTTTCCATGATATCGTTCGAGTGTTTTTGTTAACCAGAAGTTTATAGCTTCAATTCCTAGGTCTTGTGGCATGTTGGTGCATAGACTAGTTACATCGAAACTAACTAGATTTGTTTCCTGATGGACACTTTTAGGTATCGTCTCGGATAAAACTTATTTTCATATCTATGGGTTTCGGAATTTTGACATATGTTGAATTGTTTCCTTTTATGTTGTCTTGGATTTCTTTTGATTTGTGTTTGCGATTCTGTGTTTCTGTATACGTCAATGCATATTGCCGTTATTAGATGATAAAATGTATTTAGAGAATAGAAAGAAATTTCAGAAAATTTCATAACTGTATTTTACTGAAAATAATTAAATTGACAAACTGGTATGTGGTGCTGCGCCATCGTCAAATACAATAATCGTTTCGATAATTTTATGTGTCAGGGATATAGTTAAACCAAATTTAGCATTAATTATCGCCAATAATTTAGGTATCAAAGACGTCATCAATATCAAAGAAATCTTTGTGAACGTTGATAAGTCGAAATCATTTCGACTTATTATATTGTTGCAAGCACAGAAAAAAGATACGATTAGAAACAGTTTTACAATGGATTTACCAATCTCGAATCTCAATGGAAAATGACGGTTAACAATTGTCTTGAACAAACTGGCATTTATGAATTCTTCTCCATAATTTGTCTGAACTAAATTTGGACGAAAAACTTTAACGAGCTTTACAGAATTAACTATTACTGATTGATACTGCCTTATATTAGCGTTCACAATTGCAATGCAATACACGAAAAACATGGCAACAAACCATACGTCACCGACATTATCAGGTTCAGCAAGAAGTGCAACAGCTATCGTAAATATGTAGTAGCATAAGATGTGGAAACTTGTAAGAAATATAAAGATTGAATAAAGGGCCCATAATATATAAAACGGAAACGATAGAAAAGTAATAAGTATAGCTACAAAACTGAAAATAATATTAACATTCAGATAAAGAGGAAGAATATAAACTCTAAAATAACTTGCTGGTAAAGTTAATATCAAATAAACAGTTGGGATTCCGTAATAAATCAAACACAGAATTAATTCACAGACAGAAAATACAGCAAATAAAATTGTGATCGCAATAAAAAACCAAAGCAATATGAATTGGCAGAAAATATTTCTCCTGTAGTAATATAACCAAATTTTCTTAAAACGTTTAATCCAAGTATAAATTATTAAATGCCAGAAATTTGGGTTTAAAGCAGTAGAAATATTAGCTTTCATTATTGCATAGAGTAGATCATAATCCTGTAGTGTAGAAACATTTAAACTGCCATACTTCTCTAATAATGTGATATTTTGAATGAGAAACGTGAAAGTGGATCTTTGATGTAATGTATTATACGCCACAGTCTCACTTACACGGGTGGGAAGGATGAAGAGAATCAAGTTGAAAAATATGAAACTGATGAGCCACACAAAGGGACCACCAAAAAAGCCATCTGTATTCTCATAACTTTGTGAAAAACCTAATATTAAGGCGAGATGACCCAATGGTATACCATCTTGGAAAAGTATTTTGGTTGTTTCATATAAAAAGAAGTAATGCATCAAAAGATCCAGGAAAATTACTGAAAGAGAAAATAAAATACAAAGGAATCTTCTTAGTCTTGAGGCCAAGAAAGTGGAATGATGAAAGCAAAATAACCAAGAAAGAAAATCAGGGAAATTGTAAGTATTATGGTTTTTGTTGATCCATTCTAATTTGTATGGCAATGTGTTTTGACGGGAAAATGAAGGTGATTTCGTAAGTGAAAGAACACTAATAATTAAGGGAAAATATGCCCAAACAACAGCTCCGACGATATTTGCATAATTGAGAAACATACTATTTTCCATGATATTTCCAGAACAAATCAATTTTGGGTGATAAACATAGCTTTCATTTTTATAGAGATTACAGCAATAGTTCTTCACCAACTCTCTATTTATACCCAATCTTCTGTAAGCCTTTAATGACTCGGGACTGTTCTTCTTCATGTCTTGAGATAAATTTATTAGAAAACACATGTAACCAGATTCTCCTATTTCCAATGTATCGATTAATACAATTCTCTTCAATTCCCCGAAAATCAAATGTATTAGATCATGTCTCTGAATATTTTGTTTTCCACAATTTATATCGATATCAACCCTAGGAGTAGCAATGTAAGCTCCTAATAAATTCAAAGAGTAAATTGAAAAATCATAATAGAAATTCTTATACGCAATCAAACCATCTGGTTTCTCTGGAATCCAGGTAAATTGTCTCGCGTTCGCGAAATAATCCATTCGTACGGGATTCAATAAGACATCAAGCCTTGAGTCGGATAAATGGACATCAAAATTGAAAACCTTTTTGTCTGATTTTATAAAACGAGATAAAATCTTATGGATATTGGGGGAAATTTTAATTTCACAATTACTTCCAAGTTCCTTCGCATCGATATTTATTGATATCAGAACGACAATAAAAGTAATCACAAGGTAAAGAGTACTGGTTGCTGTTAATTTCATCTGCATGGCAGCCATATTTCGTTTTCTGCAGAAGAGAATATACAAGTATAGATAGATAGATAGATAGATAGATAGATAGATAGATAGATTGATAGATAGATAGATAGATAGATAGATAGATAGATTGATAGATAGATAGATAGATAGATAGATAGATAGATAGATAGATAGATAGATAGATAGATAGACAGATAGATAGATAGATAGATAGATAGATAGATAGATAGTGAGAGAGAGAGAGAGATAGAGAGATAGATAGATAGATAGATAGATAGATAGATAGATAGATAGATAGTGAGAGAGCGAGAGAGATAGAGAGATTGATAGATAGATAGATAGATAGATAGATAGATAGATAGATAGATAGATAGATAGATAGACAGATAGATAGACAGACAGATAGACAGATGGATAGATAGATAGATAGATAGATAGATAGATAGATAGATAGATAGATAGATAGATAGATAGATAGATAGATAGTGAGAGAGAGAGAGATAGAGAGATAGATAGATAGATAGATAGATAGATAGATAGATAGACAGATAGACAGATGGATAGATGGATAGATAGATAGATAGATAGATAGATAGATAGATAGATAGATAGATAAATAGATAGACAGTCAGACACATACATACATACATACTACATACATACATACATACATACATGCATGCATACATATGTAGATATGTATGCATGCATGCATGTATGTGTGTATTTATATGTGCTGCATAGGAAGAGTAGAAACGAGAAAGAGATAGACAAATCGAGTGCCGTAATTTATGTAAAATGAAACTTACAGTTTAGCTGTTTAATATGTCGTCTCACCGATCACGTTGACTCTGAGTAGACATTTTAAATCACTGAACCAATGTTGAGATCACTGGAAATTATTATAGCAGCATATCTTTTAAGTTTATAGTTAGTTTGATGAAATAAAACTGAATTAATATCAAATATTATGTCTCAGTATTCACAGTAAAACTAGGATAGACTTTCACATGAGATATACTGATGTATCACTCCTCTCTTTATAGTAAACAGGAATCAGAGTGCTTAAAGAATTTATCAAGACAAGGGTGTGTATGATCCACTTTACTCTGTTAAGTTCCGTCCTTCTTAACAAGATACTTCCGATTGCATGCGATGCAAGAGAAGTACTTCAGAAAATATGAACCCAAAATGTCTTATCATTAATAGAGTAATAAAAGCGGCGAGCTGGCAGAATCGTTAGCACGCCGGACGAAATGCGTAGACGTATTTCGTCTGCCGTTACGTTCTGAGTTCAAATTCCGCCGAGGTCGGCTTTGCCTTTCATCCTTTCGGGGTCGATTAAATAAGTACCAGTTACGCACTGGGGTCGATATAATCGACTTAATCCGTTTGTCTCTCCTTATTTGTCCTCTCTATGTTTAGCCCCTTGTGGGCAATAAAGAAATAAGAAACGTTAGCACTCCGGGTGAAATGCTTAGCGGAATTTCCTCTCCCGCTACGTTCTGAGTTCAAATTCCACCGAGGTCGACTTTGCCTTTCATCCTTTTGGGGTCGATAAATTAAGTACCAGTTGCGAACTGGAGTCGATCTAATCAACTGGCCCCTTCCCCCAAAAATTCGGGCCTTGTGCCTAGAGTAGAAAAGAATATTATTACAGAAATATTTATGATATATAGTATTTACTGACACTGCTGTTTTTCGCTATTAAGGTAGTGAGCTGGCAGAATCGTTAGCATATTGGACAAAATGCTTAGCAGTATTTCGTCCATCTTTGCGTTCTGAGTTCAAATTCTGCCAAGATCGACTTTGCTTTCCATGCTTTCAGGATTGATGAAATAGGTACCTGATGATCACTGGGGTCGATGTCATCGATAGTCCCCACCCCGATCCCTTGAAATCTCTGCCCCTGTGCCTGTAGCAAAAAAGATTATTATCTCCAGTTATTAAGCAGCAAACTGGCAGAAAGGTTAGCACGCCGGGCGAAATGCTTAGCGGTATTTCGTCTGCCGTTACGTTCTGAGTTCAAATTACGCAGAGGTCGACTTTGCCTTTCAACATTTCAGGGTCGATATATTAAGTACCAGTTAAGCACTGGGGTCGATGTAATCGACTTAATCCGTTTGTCTGTCCTTGCTTGTCCCCTCTGTGTTTACCTCCTTGTGGGTAGTAGAGAAATAGGCATTTCGCACGTCGCTACGTTCTGAGTACAAATTCCATGGAGGTCAACTTTGCCTTTCGACAAAGTAACACTACACTGGTTGACATTGGGTAGGAGAGTACTGTGCTTGAAAACACTGAAAAAGGGAATACGGTAGACAATTACAGGCCGATATCCTGCTTACCAATTACGTAGGAATTATTGACTGGAATACTCGCAGAGTCAGTGTACGGACATCTGGTACCAAGGATCGACTTCTGATAAACAAAACTGTACTTAGGGACTATAAGAGGAAGAAAAGTAACTTAGCCATGTCATGGATCGATTATCGTAAGGCATCCGATATGGTCCCACATTCTTGGATTATAGAATGTATGAACCTACTTGGTATTCCATCGAATGTTGAGCGATTGCTTCGCAACAGTAGGGCGAAGTGGAGGACGGAACTGACAGCATGTGGAAGAAGTTTAGGACAAGAGAAATCAGGTGAGGCATCTTGCAAGGGGTCTACCTGTCCCCACTGATCTTTGTACTGTGCATGATACCATTAACACTGATTGTGAGGAAAGCAAAGGCTGGGTATGTATTCAAAAGCCGCCAACAAAAAGTCAACCATATGTTTTTCATGGATGACCTCAAATTTTATGGTAAAGATGAAGCCTAAGTCAGTTCCCTCGTTGGTACGGTATATACCGTCAGTGCTGATATCAAAATGAAGTTCGGACTGAGAAAGTGTGGTGTGTTAGACTTGAGGAGAGGCAAAATCATATGCATGGACGGACAATCGATACCGTCGGGGAAGGTTATGAAGCAGATAGAAGAGACGGGCTATAAGTACTTGAGGATATTGGAAATGGATAAATTGATGGAGAAAGAAATGACAGAAAAATTTATGTTGGCGTACTTGCACAGACTGAGACTGATCCTTAAGTCGAAATTAATTGAACGGAGTAAGATTGAAGCTATCAATACCGGGGCTGTTTCACTCCTTAGATATTGAACAGGGGTAATCGCACGGACAGTAGAAGAACTAAACAGCTTAGAGAGAAAGACAAGGAAGCTGCTAAGTAGATATGGGACACTCCACCCGAAAAGTGACACAGACAAACTGTGTGTACCAAGTAAAAGTGGGAGTAGTGAAAATAGATCTTTGGGAACAGCGACGCTGCTATAACTTACGGGGAAACCATAAGCGTGATATCAAGGGAGATAATCAGAGAAAGACTTGAAGGTTAACGTAAGATCGTAATACTTCATGTAAAGTAAAGTAAATATAACAAATGATCCAGAATCCTTGTCCGGTCCCGGACCGATCAGAAAGTCTTATCAGCTCGTGCTAGTCACGAGACTAAACATCCCTGAAAGTTTCATCCGAATCCATCCAGCAGTTCTTGAGATATCTTTTCCACGGACAAACACGACTGAAACAATACCTCCGCCTTAGCGAAGGCAGAGGCTATAATGATAATGATGATGATGATGATGATGATGATGATGATGATGATGATGATGATGATGATGACGACAGTAGCAGGCAGTGGCTTTCATGGCTTCTCATCTTAAATGATTGGAAGTATTATCATGTACATTGTTTTGTCTTGGTATAAAAGATGGGCTACAGTAAATATTCTGCTCAATACCACAGATTTGCTTGTCAGTTGTTTGACCTTAACCAGTTGAGACTGTCCCTTAGTGGCTGACGATATGTGCATCTCTGATCACGGGCAGAAGTAGTGGGGGAGTATCATAGCCATGTGTTGAGAGGGATTCTTTGGGGTTTGAATAATTCACCTCTGGAAACATGGGTGTTTCGTTCAACATCCTTAAACAACCCTTACTCAGGGACCTTTTGAGCAGGATGGGTTACTCGACCAGAAGAAAATTCTAACTGGGCCCCACCTGCAAGGTCATGCGTTGTTTATCTTGATATGAGATCACCATGTCGCGCACATATGGTTGTGATGCATGTGCCTGGTGTACCCTTATCAGCCGGGTAGTCATGATGGGTATATTGGGCTTCGTATATTTTATCCCAGTGTCACTTTGATGGCATGCACTGCTCTCTCACTCAATAATAATAATAATAGTAATAATAAAAATAATAGTAGTAGTAGTAGTAGTAGTAGTAGTAGTAGTAGTAGTAGTAGTAGTAGTAGTAGTAGTAGTAGTAATTATACACAAGGTCTCAAATATGAGAAGAGACAGGTAAAAGCACGTCTTTTCTTTACGAAGGAAGTGAAATATAGATCACCTGTCGTCACGTCACAACGACGAGAGAGTCGAGTGAGAGAGAGAGAGGGGGAGAGGGGAACGGTGGGTGGGAGAGGAGAAGAATAGGGAAAGGGTAGGAGAGAAAAATGGAAAGGAAGAAGAATAAGGGAGGGAGATAGATTGACAGAGAAGAGATAGAAGAAGAGCGGAAGGGATAGAAGAAGAGTGTGCGTCGTAATTATTAAGATAAAACTTTCTTGGAAAAGGATGCCTGGCGTTCGATCATATAATAATATAAATAATATACAAATATATGCATATATATATATATACATATATGTACATACCTACATCTATATGTATATATATATACTTGTATATATACGCTCTGCCCCCCGCAGAACGTATATACAACACTATAATCTACTATACATACATATATCTGTACATACATATATATGTAAATCGCCGCATGCGGCCTTGTACACCCATGAGTCGGCAGACATGTTGACAGAAAACATTTGTTTGTAACAATCAAAATCTTAGCTTAGTTGGAACGTAAGAGTAATGCTTCCGGTATCAAATAATCGATGTTCGTACAATTAAAATAATCATTCTTTTCTGACCAGTTTTGTATACACATTCGAATTTGTGTTCTTAACAGCATACAGAAAGAAACTAGTCTCCTAGAAGGAACCAAAAGTTGCAACTATGTGAGTTTCAATTCTTTTTTGATAATTTTCAGTTTTATCTACATTCTACTCTTAGTGCTCCAAAAATGGGTCACTTAAAGTTTAGGCGAATGAAAATTGAACTGCGCTATTTCTGTTCCGAAATTCATCTCGCAAGTGCAAAAATCGACAACGTGTTGTAGTGCACCTGAGCATGTACACAATTATTATTATTATTATTATTGTTATTACTCACGATATTGTAATATAAATTCTCTCTGTTTATTCCCAGCTACGTCACCAGTTAGTAGAAATTTATTATTTCTAAATCTCTGAATATGAGACATTCAGTGACAGTACTCCAGAGTAAAGATTATTTGCCAGCGTAAAGCGGCAGTCCTGCTTAGGATGATTGTCACTGTTATTTAGTCCCAGGAAACATCGTCTCCAGCTAACTATACCACACACTATCTGCATCTTTATATTTTCGAACAAGGGAGTTTAGCGTCCCCACTCAGCTTTATATATACGTATGGATGTACGTGTGTGTATTTGTGTACGTATAAATATATATATATATATATATATTATATATATATATATATATATATATATAATATATATATATATATATATACATGTATATATATGTATATATATGTGTGTGTGTGTGTATTTATATTCACATACATATGTTACACTCACAAACACAAACGCACAATATATAAAATGATTTATTCAAATAACTATTATTCTATGATACACCTACGTCGATAGGTTCTCTCTTAGAGAGAGAGAGAGAGAGAGAGAGAGAGAGAGAGAGAAGGGCAGAGATAGAGAGAAGGACAGAGAGAGAGGGAGAGAGAGGGAGAGAGAGAGAGAGAGAGAGAGTGACTACTCTTTGATGCAGTTCTAGCGTCTACACAGCATCTCTGTCTATGATGCAGGACATTATTCATTAGTCTCGTAACTGTAATCACTAAAATAATTAAATCATTTTTTTTTTTGCATGATGAAATTATTTTTATTCCCCCCTCTCTCTTTCTTTGTATATACATACATTTACACACACACACACACACACACACACACATATATAAGCTTTTCTATTCAAGGCACGCGGCCGAAATTTTTGAGGAGGGTCCAGCTGATTACATCGACATCAGTACGAAACAGGTTCTTAATTAATCGACCCCGAAAGGATGAAAGGCAAAGTCGATCTCGGCGGAGTTTGAACTCAGAACGCAACAGCTTGCGAAATACCTATTTCTTTACTACGCACAAGGAGCTAAAAACAAAGAGGGCAAACAAGGACATACATACGGATTATATCGATTACATCGACCCCACTGTGTAACTGGTATTTAATTTATCGACCCTGAAAGGATGAAAGGCAAAGTCGACCTCGGCGGAATTTGAATACAGAACGTAACGGCAGACGAAATACGGCTACGCATTTCGCCCGGCGTGCTAACGCTTCTGCCAGTTCGCCGCTTTACACATATATATAAGGAAAATAGGACAAGGTAGAAAATGCGAGAATAATTTTATCATGAACATTTTAGTACCGGTTCCTTACTTAGCGACTTTTTCAACTTGAAAAACAATTAAATTGTGGAAAAATTAAATGAAATGGGTTTTAAAATATTTCCATAGTTTTCAAATATATGGGACATTATTTTCTGCCTCTCTCTCTCCTTTACTTTTGTGAAGGCTCAGCAGGTAGTTAGTAGTAGGTCTGAAGGAATATTTAATATGGGTTCTTGGTCTTGATATATACAAGTGTATATATATATATATATGCACATATATATATATAAGTGTATATATATATATATTATATATATATATATATATATATATATATATATATATATATATAACGGTAAGCTTTATGAAAATAGACAAAAGACGAAGGCAGGTTTACGGAAATAAACTAAAGACAAAGGCAGGTGGAATACAAACAAACAATTGTATTAGTATGGCGATCAGGAAATATAAATGAAACAAGTCTTTAACGTTTCGAGCCTACGCTCTTCAACAGAAAGATACACAGAGAAAAAAAAACACAGAAAGAAGGAGAGAAAAAAATATGCGTGCAAAAGCTAGCGAATCAACATGGCGATCTGATTTCGGCCAGAAGTCAAAGATCAAACATGAGACGCAAGAGCGAAATTAGGGGAGATAATAGGGTTGAATGACCCCCGCTCAAACATAATAGAGTGTGTGTGTGTGTATGAGAAGAGTGTGTGTGTGTGTATGAGAGAGTATTAGTGCGTATGAGAGGTCTAGACGTGTGTATGTATATATGATGATAAAACTCAACTTGTGTGTCTGTGTGTTTAACTTCCAGGCATATCTCCTCCTAGCCGACAAATCGTACAACCACCAAAAATGGGTCACTTAAAGTTTAGGCGAATAAAAATTGAACTGCGCTATTTCTGTTCCGAAATTCATCTCGCAAGTGCAAAAATCGATAACGTGTTTGTTTAGGCCTTATCCGATGCATTGAATAGTGAATTTTCCTCAGTCAGCTGTTTGATGTGAACTGTGTTCACCACGCGTGCAAGCATGTGTAAATTGCATGAAAACTAAAAAATCAAGATATAAAAACGAATCGCCGTAAACATTGTAAAAATTCGGCAAACAAATGAATTTTTGGGATGTAGCCTGGTGGGTTTTTTCGTACTAATCGTTTGGACTTTGTGAACACATACCAATTGTTTTCATAACATTTTTAACGCTTTGAATTAAATGTGACCATTTTGCGTTGAGTCTGCAGTTTAAATCACTTTAACCAAATTTTAGCAGGCCGAATTTTTTATCATCACGATACATCACCAGCGACTCCCTGAAATCCCCATTGAGAAATCTATATATATAAAACTCAACTTGTGTGTCTGTGTGTGTATCTATGTGTGTGTCTGCGTGTTTAACTTTTGGATCTACCAAGTTTCATTATTAAGGATGGAAAGTAGTGTGTAGCAAATCTATATATATAAAGCTGAAGTTGTCTGTGTGTGGCAAGTTTGGTAGCCTTCAACTAACACCATCTCCTTCGAGACGCTGCGGCGCAAGTTGACCAAAATTGAGAGTATGATAGAAGAAGGCTTGCTCTTCATTCTGAAGAAGATAAAATTCAAATCGGACCATGTTAACACAACAAATTCTTTACATAAAAAAGGTGCTTTTTTTCTATGAAAATCCCTATTTTTTAAGATCTTTCTCTGCTGTGTCACCATTTTTCGGTGTATTACAACTGGAAAAATGTTCACTTGAAGAGAATAACAAGTTGCATAATGCAAAAGTTTTACTTTTAAAAAATTTCAATTCTAAAGTGTCGAAAAAAACCCAAGCATCACCGGGTGATACTGCTAGTATATATGTATTTCTAAAAAAGAAGTTTGAAAACGCCACTATATAAGATATTTATCTTCACTCGTATACCACCTACACTTATAAATAATAAGTTACGGTGACTTAAACACACCACCACCATCGGTTGTCAAGGGATGTTGAGGGGATAAATACAAACATGTAAACATATACACACACATACATACACATACACAAATATATATATATATATATATATATATATATATATATATATATATATATATATATATATATATATATATATATATATATATATATATATATATGCATATACGTTTATTACGACGGGCTTGTTTCAGTTTCCGTCTACCAAATCCACTCACAAGGCATTGGTCGGCCCGAGGCTATAGTAGAAGAAACCTGCCCATGATGCCACGCAGTGGGACTGAACCCGAAACCATGTGATTCATAAGCAAGTTACTTACCACACAACAACTCCTCTATATATATATTTATACATACATTTACAAAACTATATTCATACATATTTTGCCTATCGCTGCGTTAGGGACCTCAGATCTGAAAAAGCTCTGAGCTCTTTCAGCTAAACATAGCCTACAGGTATTTGATCCATTAACATAAGGTATGGATTTCTCAATTAGTTTCCACCTAATCACATATGGTGTTTCGGTAGCTTTCAAACTACATACATGGCTAGCCAACTTAATAGCTTTGCTTTTGTCCTTATGTCGGAAAGAGGCTATGTGATTAGCATAGCGATTTTTTAAATTCCCCTTCACATAGTCCAATATAGGTTTTCTTATCAGTTGTATTAACATTTAGCGTAGCAGTAACTTCTGCATCATATATGACAAATTCAATCATACATCGTTGGTCAAGTGGACAGGACCCTGGGTTGCGACAGTTACAACTGGATTTAGGCTCTTGGTATTCATCACGTGTAACGATACTCTTCATGTCCGGGCAACAGCTGCTATAGGATAATTTCATAAAACGCCTATTAAATACTTTCTTCTATGTGTGGGTTGCTGAAAAGCTGCTGCAACACAAAGAATTCATCATTCTCCTTTGACGATAACTGCTAGTCCTGATTCACAATTCGCTGTAAAGAAAATGCCGGCTCAACGACGTAATTAGAACGAACTTATTTCTCCTTATTCTTCGAACTTTTTTTTTTCACGTATTCGGAATCTCCGACATCTAAAGCGTAGGAGTCGGAAAAGCAGTTCTTCCTGCTTACCGTGTGCCCTTCGGTTATATGAGGTACCTCTTCAGTGCTATAGCTAAAGTGTGTGCTACCCAGAGTAGCCCTTCAATTTGCAGTCCCCGGACTCCGACAAGAATATACATTGCACAGTGTGTATATCGATTGTTGCATTTAACGGTGCGTTGTGTCCAACTCCCTTAAAACCAATATTATTTGATTTCAGTACAGCCTGTACAGGCTTATAGCCTACAGCATACCCCCATAAAAATGCCGCCTGGGACGGACCTCGCCCTCCGCCCCGTTCTAGCTGATTTAGTGCTCTTCTTCAATGTCTGCCAATACAGCCGTTACCATTAATCAAATGTTAATTTCTGACATCACGTCTGCTGCTCTTACCTTCACATAGCATCGGCAACGACATGAGGATTTTAGGATTAATTCCTCACTTTTGAGAGAGTTTCTTGCTTCGATGTATGTAGAAACTCTGACATAGACCGTACTGCATTGTCTGCCACGAGTGCTAAAAGTACTTTGACTCTGAACAAATTTCAGGCACCTTTCTACATGGACTGGAATTGGTTTTTCCACTCACCTTCTTTTTTGCTTTGTGCAACTGTAGGTTACCACGCATCTACTATGTTCTGTAGGCTCTGCTTTGGTTACCATTTTCTTCAACTGTGATAGCCATTACATTTTTAAATCAATCTTTGCTGATATCTTCACTGCAGTGAAAAATGACTCAGTTTTTGCGCTTACATGACCTATTGGTCTGTATACTAACGGATTGACCTGCCACAAAAGTCATAATGGCGATTAGGATATCATTGTTTGATGGGGCAAAAATAGATCTTACATTGACGAGATAGTGTTTGTGGTGGTGGTAGTGATGGTGGCTTCTTTGTTTTGTGAGAAATTGTCAGCTTGCAACAGGAGTGGCGATTCCTTGACGTCAGTTTTCCTTGTAACTCATGAAGCTTTCGATGGCTTTGCTTGAATGTTGTGGCTGTGGTTATCACTGTTTCTACCTTCTCCTGTAGTTTTTACATCCGGTTTAAAATAAATCTTCCTCGTTTCGAATTGTTACACAAAAATGTAACTAAAATGGTTCTTCATTATTACTTTCAGTTTTATAATAAATATTTTCTGTTTGAATATCTATGGAGTAATGAACCTATAACTAATCTTCATTATTTTATGCATTCCATTTTTTTAATTACAGATAACGAAATATGGCTGCCATGCAGATGACAATAACAGCAACCAGTTCTCTTATTCTTTCAATCATTCTTATTATCACACTGACATCACTAAACATCAATGCGAAGGAACTCGACAATGATTGCGAAATGAAAATCCCACCCAGTGTAACGAAGATTTTATCTCGTTTAGTAAAATTGGGAAAAAAGGTTTTCAATTTTGAAGTCCATTTATCAAACAAGACACTTGATGACCTTCTTAATCCTGTACCATTGGATTATTTTGCAAACGCGAGACTCTTTACCTGGATTCCAGATGAACCAGACGGTTTAATAGCATATAAAAATTTCTTCTTTGATTTTTCAATTTACTCTTTGAATTTGTTAAATGTCTACATTGCTAATCCAAGAATTGATATCGATATAAATTGTACAAAACAAAATATTCAAAGACGCGATATAATATATTTGATATTCGAAGAATTGAAAAGATTCGTATTTATACAAAAATCGATAATGGGAAAATCTGGATACATGTGTTTTTTTATAAATTTATCTCAAGACATGAAGAAAAACAATCCTTTCTCATTTGAAGCTTACAGAAGAATTGGTATGAATCGGAATTTGCTGAAGAAATATTGCTGCGAACTCCATAAAAATGAAAGCTATGTTTATCATCCAAAATCCATTTGTGCTGGAAGTAATATTAACGTCAGTATGTTTGCAAATCTTGAAAATATCGTCGCAGCAGTTTTATGCGCATATTTCCCATTGTTTATTAGTTTTGTATCAAAAGCTAAATTACCTTCATTTTCCCATCAAAACACATTGCCATACAAATTAGAATGGATCAACGAAAACCATAATACTTACAATTTCACTGATATTCTGTCCTGGTTATTTTGCTTTCACCATTCCACATTCTTTGCCTCAAGACTAAGAAGATTCTTATTTATTCTATTTCCTCTTTCAATAATTTTCCTGGATCTTTTGATGCATTACTTCGTTTTATATGAAACAATAGAAATTCTTTACCAAGATGGTATACCATTGGGACATCGCGCCTTAATATTAGGAATCCCAGAAAGTTATGAGAATACTGATGGCTTATTTGGTGGTCCCTTTGTGTGGTTTATCTGTTACGTATCTTTCAACTTTATCCTCTTCGTTCTTCCCAGTCGAACAAGTGAGACTATCGCTTATAATACATTACATCAAAGATCCACTTGCACGTTTCTCATTCAAAATATTAGATTATTAGAGAAGTATGGCAGTTTAGATGTTTCTACTCTACAGGATTATGATCAACTCTATGCAATAATGAAAGCTAATATTTCTACTGCTTTAAACCCAAATTTCTGGTATTTAATAATTCATACTTGGATTAATCGTATAAAGAAAATTTGGTTATATTTCTACGGAAGAAATATTTTCTGGAAATTCATTACACTTTGGCTCTTTCTTTCCATTACAATTTTATTTTCTGCATTTTGTATGTGTGAATTATTTCTGTGCATCGTGTATTACGGAATCCCATTTGTTTATTTGATTCCGACTTTACCATTAAGTTATTCTAGAGTTTATATTTTCCCTCTCTATGAAAATCCAAATTATATTTTTAAGATTGTTGCTGCAGTTCTAACTTTTCTATCCTTACCGTTTTGTATATTATGGGAACTTTCTTCAATGTACATTTTTGTTGTAACTATGGAAGTTCTATGCTCCTATATATTTACAATAGGTATCTCCGTACTGGCTAAACCTGATAATGTCGGTGACGTATGGTTTGCTGCCATGTTTTTCGTGTATGGCGTTACAATTGTGAACGCCATCATGAAGCAGTATCAATCGGTAATATTTAATTCTGTAAAGCTCACGAACATTTTTCGTCCAAATTTAGTTCAGACAAAATATGGAGAAGAATTCATAAATGCCAGTTTGTTTAAGACAATTGTTAACCGTCGTTTTCCATTGAGATTCGAGATTGGTAAATCCATTGTAAAACTGTTTCTAATCGTATCTTTTTTCTTTGCTTGCAACAATATAATAAGTCGAGAAGACTTGGACTTATCAGCGTTCACAAGGATTACTCTGATATTAATGACGTCTTTGATACCGAATCTTTTGTCGATAATGAACACTAGATTTGTTCTTGATATAACCCTGTCAGATAAAATCGTTGAAACAATCAAATCATATGAAGAAGAGAATGAATCTCATCTCTTTTAATCAACAAAATAATATTAAAAAATATATTATTCGTAGATTTATATGTTATCTGCAAGTATACCGTGCATATTGTACCATAGGCTATACATTCACAGGAAGGCGCAGCTAGTTTATATATGCGTATACCCATACATATATTCATATGTTCATATTTCCATGCATGCGTCAAATTCATATACAGAGTACGATGGGTAAATTGTCGCCATTTAATCACTTAAATTTTGCGCATGCGCATTGTTTTGGGGGATTTTGTCGACTACACAATATAGTAGGGTCAGTTGGGCACCATGACACAATTCACTCTGTCAGAAATTTAGAAACGACATGCTGTACTGCTTGGCATTCGCGCCGGAATCTCCACTACAAAGATTTTAGTGTGAATCTGAGGAGAGGGCAGAGGATTGGGAAGGAGTTGGATGAGTCTAATGGTGATTGCGAAGGTACGACAGCTCGGAATCTACACTCTGATCATTTTGATGAGAACAAAAAGACATCCTGAATTTGTTGATGAGATCCAGGATATAATTGACAACGATCCTTCTCAGTTAATCAGGCCCATTGTCAGGGACTTGGAAGTTTCTATGGAACCTCACCGCATACCTTATAGCATACCTTTGGAACTTCACCGTTCAAACTGACAGAAAGATAGACGCGAATAGGCCAGACATTATATTGGAGAATTTCAGACAAATGTCATGCCTCCCCATTGATATGATTTTCTTAATCAGCATAAATGTATGTGTCAAGACTTACCAAACACTGGGCAAGTATAAAGATCTTGAAATAGAAATTGGCAAAACGTGGATCCTCAAGACTAAAACAATACCTTTGTGATCGGTGGCCAGGAATAACAGCAAAAGGGGCTGATTACTACCCATCTTAGATAGAAATAAAAAAAAAAGTAAGAATTTCTGAAAATAGTGCTCATAGGAACTATTCATATGCTACGTAAAATATTGTCTATGTAATTCCCCAAAACATTTTAATTCGTAAACAGTGTGAAAATACTTCTAAATGTACATAACAGCAAACACCTTTTACTGTCACCTTAACATCAGAATATCACCTTATGATCAAATTTCTTTGAAAATAAACTTCTAATTTACTTATATTTTGACAGACATTCTCTAAAACAATACAAAAGGATCTTTCTCGTAAAACGAAAACTCGTAAAACAGAGCAATAATTTCCCATTAGTAGTAATGTTATAAATCGTAATTCGTTCCCAGAACAAAATATTTTACTTATAAAATTTATAAAACTCGTAAATAAATGACAATAAAACAACAGTAACATGTAAAGAATATTTTATGTAAAGTACAAACATGTCAAGATCATTTATAATAAAAAATATTATTATAATCGTTGTCTGAATTACTTTCACTCGTACTAGACTCGTGCACACCTTCTCACTTGTAGGCGCAATCGTGATTCATAAGCACTCGTCGACGGACTTGTAGATTTCTTTTTAAAAACAAGTCGAGAATTGTTTGCTTTGTAGATGCTTTCTTTTGCTGCCTATAAATTTCAGGGCAACGTACAGAAGCATTTGTTATGGAAGTAGAAACTTTCGCAATTCGTTGAAAATTTGGATCTTGTGCTTGAAATATAAAACTCGTAAAGCGGGTCCCTGTAAAGGGAGGTATTACTACATTCAGTGCATAATCAAAAATATGGCATGTTGGTCATAATACCAAGTTGAACTTCAAATTGAGGTCTGTGGGTGAGACTTGGAGTCAACTTGTACAAATACAAAGCAAACGCCAAACATATAATAGTAATAATAACAAGAGCAGTGATGATAATGATAACATTGAAGGAAGTGATTGGAATCTTCCCATGTCTTGATTGATGATACATGTAGTGATAGTGTCTCAACAAACACTCTGGTAATTGCGCAACATGATAATCACTACCTTACATGAGTGACAATGAAAAAATGGACCAGCACACACGACGTAGATGGAACTAACAAGTCAATGCTGTGGTCATGGAGTGTTACTACCTGAGCAACTCTGTAGAGGAAAATGGTGTTCATATTAGGAGGATAACGACAACGTATGGTGAATGGAGAGAAAGAGGATTGTTTCAACTCAAGGAACAGAGTTTATGTAATCAAGCTAGAGCAATAAGTAGAAATTGTTGATTCGCAGAGATAGAGCTCGAAGCTATCGAAAGACCGGTTTTGGAAAACAGCAGCAGAGCAAACGATGAAAATACAGTTCCTACTGATAAAAGTAATCCCATAGCAGAAGAAATGGTGCGAAATCTCTAATAAACCACAAGAAAGCAACAATGATAGCGTGCTCGATAAGAGACATATAGATGGCTTGGAAGGAGACAATAAAACTAATGGTGATATGACATCAGAATAAAAAAAAACTCACAGAAACAAATAATTTGATCAGGGCAGCGAATATTGTTGTAGGAGAAAATGTGGGTGTTGATGACACGAAAAATAAATACAATGGGAGTGAGAAAAGAAAAGATCCATGGTGGAAAAGAAGAATACAGGTGGGGTTAGATATGCTCTGGAAGGACATTTCCGACTTTGACCAAAAAGAGAAGGGGAGAGTTTAAAAGCGAACAGAAATAGAGGGCACTGAACAGGAAATATAATATTGAAAGAAAGGGCCTGTGAGTGGTCATGGAGGAACTGAAACAGCGCATCGTTGCAAAGAAAGCAAAGATGGGAAGATACGACCAAAGAGTGGAAAGATACCAGCGGAATAGGTTATTCAGAGTAGATCAAAAGAGATTCTACAAAGAAATAAATGGTGAGTGTACAAATGAAAAGTTAGTACCAGATAACATTGAAAGTGAAAGGTTTTGGAGTGACATCTGGTGCAAAGACAAGGAACACAAGAAGGATGCTGAACGGTTGCAATAACTGAATCAACAGTAGTCTGTCCAAAACAGGCAGAACAAAGGCATTTCATTTAAGGAAGTGAAAGAATCAGAAACAAAATGGGCAAATTGAAGGCCCCGGGACTAGATCGAGTTGAAGGCTACTGGATTAAAAGATTTGGTGTATGTCATGCCCGAATAGCTGCACAACTCAACTCCTTATTAAATACCGACAAAGTAACACTACACTGGTTGACATTGGGTAGGACAGTGCTGTGCTTGAAATCATCGAAAAAGGCAATACGGTAAACAATTACAGGCCGATATCCTGCTAACCACTTACGTGGGAATTATTGACTGGATTACTCGCAGAATCAGTGTACGGACATCTGGTACCAAGGATCAACTTCTGATAAACAAAACTGTACTTAGGGACTATAAGTGGAAGAAGAGTAACTTAGCCATGTCATGGATCAATTATCGTAAGGCGTACTACATGGTCCTACATTCTTGGATTATAGAATGTATGAACCTACTTGGTATTCCATCGAATGTTGAGCGATTGCTTGGAAAAATAGGGCGAAGTGGAGGACGGAACTGACAGCATATGGAAGAAGTTTAAGGACAATAGAAATCAGGTGAGGCATCTTCCAAGGGGACTACCTGTCCCCACTGATCTTTGTAATGTGCATGATACAACTAACACTGATTGTGAGGAAAGCAAAGGCTGGGTATGTATTCAAAATCCGCCAAAAGAAGTCAACCATTTGTTATTCATGGATGACGTCAAATTTTATGGTAAAGATGAAGCCTAAGTCAGTTCCCTCGTTGGTACGGTATATACCGTCAGTGCTGATATCAAAATGAAGTTTGGATTTAGAATGTGTGGTGTGTTAGACTTGAGTAGAGGCAAAATCATATGTATGGATGGGCAATCGATACCGTCGGGGGAGGTTATGAAGCAGATAGAAGAGACGTGCTATAAGTACTTGAGGATATTGGAAATGGATAAAATGATGGAGAAGGAAATGAGAGTAAAATTTAAGGAGAAGTACTTGTGCAGACTGAGTCTGATCCTTAATTCGAATTCAAACGCAAGGAATAAGATTGAATCTATCAATACCTGGGCGGTTTCACTCCTCAGATATGGAGTAGGGGTAATCGCATGGGCAGTAGACAAACTAAATAGCTTATGAAGAAAAACAAGGACGTTGCTAACTAGATAGGGGTTACTCAACCCAAAAAGTGACACAGACAGATTGTATGTACCAAGAAAATGTGGGAGAAGAGGACTGATTGGATGCGAACACAGCATTAGAGCAAAAGTAAGCAACATAATATGGTGTGTAAAAGATGCCACAGAACCGCTTTAATTGAAATTAAGAAGGTCAGGCTTGTGTAAGATGGAAGATTGCAAAAATGGAGCCCTGTCCAAGGATTTGAGAATGAATGCGACTGAAAATAGGTGGATAAAGAAAATAATGCATGCACAATTTGATAGGGATATTTGAAAATAGGGCAGAGAGAGACAAAAGATTACTAAGGATGACAGAATGTGATTTAAGACCTGAAACGGAGGCTCTAATCTGCGCTTCCCAAGTGTAAGCATTAAAAACGAATTACATGAAATACAGAATAGACAACACATCTAAGGAGCGATATATTAAAAACTGGCAAAACTAAAAAATGTTGAGGATAAATTAAGTTTATTATTGTTTCTGAAAATGCTAGTCATATTTCATTTCTACACAGTTTTGCTGCGGTTTATTTAGTTTAAATTCTTTATCCCTCAGTTTCTACTAAGACAGAGTAAAACTAATAATAGAGAAGTGAAAATAAATCTTTGGAAACAGCAACGCCGCCATGACTTACGGGGCAACGATAAGCACGCTTTCAAGGGAGATAATCAGAGAAAGACTTGAAGGTTAAAATAAGATCGTAATACTTCATGTAAAGTAAAGTAAATATAACAAATGATCCAGAATCCTTGTTCGGTCCCGGACCGATCAGAAAGTCTTATCAGCTCGTGCTAGTCACGAGACTAAACATCCCTGAAAGTTTCATCCGAATCCATCCAGCAGTTCTTGAGATATCTTTTCCACGGACAAACAAACACGACTGAAAACAATACCTCCGCCTTAGTTAAGGCAGAGGCTATAATGATGATGATGATATTGATGATATTGATGATGATGATGATGATGATGACGACGACGATGATGATAATGACAGTAGCAGTCAGTGGCGTTCATGGCTTCTCATCTTAAGTGATTGGAAGTGTTATCATGTACATGTTTTTTCTTGGTATAAAAGATGGGTCACAGCAAATATTCTAGTCAAACCACAGGATATGCTTGTCAGTTGTTTGACTTTAACCACTTGAGCATTTCCCTTAGTGGCTGACGATATGTGCATCTCTGATCACGAGCAGAAATAGTGGGGGAGCATCATGGACATGTGTTGAAAGGAATTGTTAAAGGTTTGGACAATTCACTTTTGGAAACATGGGTGGTTCACTCCACATCCATAAACAATCCTTATTCAGGGACCTTTTGAACGGGATGGGTTACTCGACCAGAAGAAAATTCTAACTGGGCCCCACCTGCAAGGTCATGCGTTGTTTATCTTGATATGAGATCATCATGTCGCGCACATACGTTTGTGATGCATGTGCCTGGTGTACCCTTATCAGACGGGTAGTCATGATGGGTATACTGGGCTCCGTATATTTTACCCCAGTGTCACTTTGATGGCAAGCACTATTCTCTCACTCAATTATAATAAAAATAATAATAATAATAATAATGATAATAATAATTATAATATTAATAAAAATAATAATAATAATAATAATAATAATGATAATGATAATAATAATACTAAAATTATAATAATAATACTAAAATTATAATAATAATAGTAGTAGTAGTAGTAGTAGTAGTAGTAGTTATAGGAATAATAATAATAATAATAATAATAATGATGATGTTGATGATGATGATAATTATACTAATAATAATAATAATAATATAATGATAATAATAATGATAATAATAATAATAATAATAATAATAACGAGAATAGTAGTAGTAGTAAAAGTAATAATAATAATATTATTATTATTATTAATAATAATAATAATAGAAATAATAATAATAATAGTAGTAGTAGTAGTAGTAGTAGTAGTAGTAGTAGTAGTGGTGGTGGTGGTGTGGTGGTGGTGGTAGTAGTAGTACTTGTACTAGTAGTAGTAGTAATAGTAGTAGCAGTAGTAGTAGTCGTACTACTACTACTACTACTACTACTACTCGTAGTAGTAGTAGTAATTATACACAAGGCCTCAATTTTTGGGAAGGGATTACGTAGATTACATTGACCCCAGTAAGTAAAAACAGAAAATAAACAAACAGAGAAACGAGACGTGCAACACAAAGTACATTCCTCTTCATCAGTTGTACCTGTTTCATCTACTTTGCGTTTTGAAAGTAAGGACAATACGCAACTTCGTTGAAACAGTCCTTCCCGTAGAGCAAATTAAATAAAATATGGGATTTTTTGCAGAGGGTGAAAGCGGTAACATGTTCTTAATAATGATGCGCACTCTTAACCTTTCTCTCCCTCTCCCTTTCTCGGCCTTCATTCTTTTGGCTTTCCTTTTCTTCTACCTTACTGTCTCTCCCTCTCTCTCTCTCATTCTTCATTATTTTCTCTACAACCATTCTCTTTTTTCTCTCCCTTTCTCTCACTCCTCCTCCTCCCTCCCGTCGTTGACCCGCGTCGAGACCTCTGCGACTGTCCTGGTTGCCTTCAAGTAGAGATGGCACTTTCTGTTGCTCCTTCGCCATTCTCAAAAAATAGCGTTCGTAAAAAAATTTATCTCGTTCGGCTTAACAGCCCTTCTTTTTTGTGTTATGTCCTGTCTTTTACTGTTTATATTTTGTTCTGTCGTTACTGTCCTGTTTTTGTTACCATTTTTACCCCTCCGCAAAAAATCACAAATTTTATTTAATTTGATTTTCGCGGGAAGGATTGTTTCATTAAAGTAATGTAAACGTGGAGTAGATGAAACAAAGGCGATTGAAGAAGGGGAATTTTCCTTGTTTTGTATGTCCTGTACTCTATTATTTTGTTGCTTAAGAAAAATGTCCATTTCCTTGGTTTTGTGTTTATGTTTTCGTTTCTCATTGTGTTCGACGTTTTTTTGGTGTCCTGTACCCATATATGCATGTATATATACATGTAGAGGTAGGTACGTACATATATGTATGTATATACGCATATGTTTTATTTATTTATTAATTTATATATATACATATATATATATATATATATATATATATATATATATATATATATATATATATATAAATAAATATATATACTTTTCTATTCTAGGCACAAGGCCCGAAATTTTTGGGGATGGGGCCAGTTGTTTACATCGACCCTAGTAGGCAACTGGTACAGAATTTATCGGCACCGAAAGGATGGAATGCAAAGTCGTTCTCGACGGAATTTGAACTCAGAACGCAATGGCAGACGAAATACCTATTTCTTTACTACCTCCAAGGGCTAAACACAGAGAGGACAAGCAAGGACAGACAAACGGATTAAGTCGATTATATTGACACCAGTGAGCAACTAGTACTTAATTTATTGACCTCGAAAGGATGAAAGGCATATTCGACCTCGGCTGAATTTGGATTCAGAACGTAACGGCAGACGAAATACCGCTAGGTATTTCTCCAGGTTGGCCAACGATTCTGTCAGCCAGCAGAACGTATATACAACACTATAATCTACTATACATACATATATCTCTCCATACATATATATGTAAATAGGCGCTGGCCCCCTTGTACACACATGAGTCGGCAGACATATTGAAAGAAAATATTAGTTTAAAACAATTTAAAATTTAGCTTATTTGGAATGTAAGAGTAATGCTTCCTGTATCAAATAATTGATGTTTGTACAGTAAAAATAACAATTTAAAAATAATCATTCGTTTCTGGCCAGTTTTTCACATTCGAATTTGAGTTCTTAGCAGCATACAGAAAGAAACTACTCTCCTGGAAGGAACCAAATGTTGCAACTATGTGAGTTTCAATTCTCTTTTTGTAGTTTTCAGTTTTATCCACATTTTCTCGCGATATTGTAATATAAATTCTCTCTGATTATTCACAGCTACTTCACCATTTGTATATTTATACATACATTTATAAAACTATATTCATACATATTTTCGCAACCGCTGAGTTAAGGACCTCAGATCTGAAAAAGATCTGAGCTCTTTCAGCTAAACATAGCCTACAGGTATTTGATCCATTAACATAAGGTATAGATTTCTCAATTATTTTCCACCTAATCACATATGGTGTTTCGGTAGCTTTCAAATTACATACATGACTAGCCAACTTAATAGCTTTGCTTTTGTCCTTATGTCGGAAAGAGGCTATGTGATTAGCATAGCGATTTTTTAAATTCCCCTTCACATGATCCAATATAGGTTTTCTTATCAGTTGTATTAACATTTAGCGTAGCAGTAACTTCTGCATCATATATGACAAATTTAATCATACATCGTTGGTCAAGTGGACAGGACCCTGGGTTGTGACAGTTACAACTGGATTTAGGCTCTTGGTATTCATCTCGTGTAACGATACTCTTCATGTTGGGGCAAAAGCTGCTATAAGATAATTTCTTAGAAAGCCTATTAAATACTTTCTTCTATGTGTGGGTTGCTGAAAAGCTGCTGCAACACAAAGAATTCATCATTCTCCTTTGACGATAACTGCTAGTCCTGATTAACAATTCGCTGTAAAGAAAATGCCGGCTCAACGACGTAATTAGAACGAACCAATTTCTTCTTATTCTTCGAAATTGTTTTTGTGCATATTCGTAATCTTCGACATCTAAAACGTAGGAATCCGATAAATTTGTTTTGCAAAATATGTATTTTTCAAGGAGAGGTGCGAAGCTGCATTAGCCCTAATACTCCAATGGCCTGCGCAAGACATATCCCCTGACAGTCAAGCCCGACTTCTTCGCCGAACGAACAGGAGAATCGAGGGAAAAGGCGAATATCTAGCGCTTATTTACGTTATAGCTAACCTCCTCGTACAAATAACTTAATCTTTTCGCATTTTGCGCTGCCGTTATTTGTCGTAAGTTTTAATAAAAGTTTTTGTTAATTGGATTTCTTATTATATAATTCGGTTTTATTTTATTAGCGTCATTGGTATTTTTATCTATACTAAATACTATTTCAATTTTTCTACCTTTATCTCACCCGATATGATTACCATCCAAATTCCTATCGCTTTTATCAGAGGATATAAACTTATTTTTCTTAATATCATCATTAGGATATATGTATTTGCTTTGGGACCCATTCGCCTTGAAGACCGGTGATTGTCGTGCGCTGATGACGGGTAATTACTCATAAACCAGGGTCCGTGCGTATCACGTCAGGTCGACGATGGGAAGGATGGCTTCCCTTTGCAAATACTGATAGGACACAGAAAGTGTGTCAATAGCCAGCTGGAGAAGATGTTCTCCTGGGGCTACAAGCTACAGTATACACATATCTGTACATACATATATATGTAAATAGCCGCATGCCCCTTAGTACACACATGAGTCGGCAGACATATTGAAAGAAAACATTAATTTAAAACAATTTAAAATTTAGCTTGTTTGGAATGTAAGAGTAATGCTTCCTGTATCAAATAATTGATGTTTGTACAGTAAAAATAACAATTTAAAAATAGTCATTCGTTTCTGGCCAAATTTTCACATTCGAATTTACGTTCTTAGCAGCATACAGAAAGAAACTACTCTCCTAGAAGGAACCAAATGTTGCAACTATGTGAGTTTCAATTCTTTTTTATAATTTTCAGTTTCATCCACATTTTCTCGCGATATTGTAATATAAATTCTCTCTGATTATTCACAGCTACTTCACCATTTGTATATTTATACATACATTTATAAAACTATATTCATACATATTTTCGCAACCGCTGAGTTAAGGACCTCAGATCTGAAAAAGATCTGAGCTCTTTCAGCTAAACATAGCCTACATGTATTTGATCCATTAACATAAGGTATAGATTTCTCAATTATTTTCCACCTAATCACATATGGTGTTTCGGTAGCTTTCAAACTACATACATGGCTAGCCAACTTAATAGCTTTGCTTTTGTCCTTATGTCGGAAAGAGGCTATGTGATTAGCATAGCGATTTTTTAAATTCCCCTTCACATGATCCAATTTAGGTTTTCTTATCAGTTGTATTAACATTTAGCGTAGCAGTAACTTCTGCATCATATATGACAAGTTTAATCATACATCGTTGGTCAAGTGGACAGGACCCTGTGGTTAGCCACATTTCAATGGCAAATATACTTCACAAAATTTATGTATTTTTGTTAAATTTCAATTTTTCTCTATATTCCACCTTACTCACTGCTAGGTTATAATGGTCTTCGTTTTGCGAAATGCTTGGCGGTATTTCGTCTGTCTTTACGTTCTAAGTTCAAATTCCGTCGAGGTCGGCTTTGCCTTTCATCCTTTCGGGGTCGATAAATTAAGCACCAGTTGCGTACTGATGTCGATCTAATCGACTTAATCCGCTCCACCAAAATTCCGGACCTGGTGCCTTGATGAGAAAAGACAAAGATAATAGTCTTACTTTTGCGAAATGCTTGGCGGTATCTCGTCTGCCGTTACGTTTTGAGTTCAAATTCCGCCTAGGTCGACTTTGCCTTTCATCCTTTCGGAGTCGATACATTAAGTACCAGTTACGCACTGGGGTCCATGTAATCGACTTAATCCGTTTGTCTGTCCTTGTTTGTCCTCTCTGTGTTTAGCCCCTTGTGGGTAGTAAAGAAATAGGTATTTCGTTTGCCTTCTTCACCAGCCGTTAGGTTCGAAATATGTGCAGATACCTTTTCAGCTATTTTCTATCTTATGGATGATTGCTGTTTTTATAAACGAATTTTTTGTGTGTTTAATATTTATTTTATTAAACCGATTAATTACCTCATATGAGCTAGACCAAAGTGTAAGATTAATTATATTTCTTGATCCGGGTATATACTCATCCATAATCAGCTTACTTATCTAGCCTATGTCAGATTTTGATGGGTATATATTAGTCTTGAAATTAGTTTTGTGATATTTAATGTTAAGTCTTGGTAGTTTAACTTTCTAAGGTGCAGATTTATTGACGATCTTATATTTATCCATTATCTAACTGGCTATTAAGTTTATTCTTTTTAGATTGCTTCTGCTTGTTACTTTATAGTTCTTTTGGTTGGGATAAAACAGGATGTGCAAAAAGTCTCTCCGCAGTAAGTATTTTATTGCAAAATAAATATCTTATTTGATGGTTTATAAGACGCGACTTTATTTCTTTTTTTTAACCCCCAAATGGTTTTAAAAATCCCTCTGAGTCCAATGCACTTAATAATGTTCGTCCTTCGGGTTCGAAGATGACCAGTGACATCATTTGGTGGAATTACTCCTCTGAGACCGGAGGTGGCTGGTGAGGCCAATCCGGGCAAGAAAGCCCCTCCCACAGGTGGGGCAGAAGTGGGTAGGGGCTGTGCTATTGGTGCAGGTGGCTCTGGTTTTCCGCATCTGGCGTTTCTGTTCTGCTGACTGAATCCGTCTCTCCTCGGCTGTCTTTGCTCCTGTGGTGATTGCGCTGCGCCAGGATGAGCGGTGTCTCCCAAGTTTCTGTGCCGATGGAGAAGTCTTTGAGAGAGACTTTGAGACTGTCCTTGAAGCGCTTCTTCTGCCCTCCGATTTTGCATTTTCCCTGGCTGAGTTCACCGTAGAAGAGCTGTTTTGGGATGCGAGTGTCGGACATGCGGGAGACGTAACCTGCCCATCTCAGCTGGGCCTTGCGCATGATCGTGATGGTGCTAGGGAGATCTGCCTACTTCAGAACTTCCGTGTCTGGGACTTTGTCCTGCCAGCGGATGTGAAGGAGGTTCCGAAGACACCTTAGGTGGAAGTGGTTTATCTGGCGCTCGTGCCTTCGGTAAGCAGTCCACGTCTCGCAGCCGTATAGTAGGGTGGTAAGCACGACTGCCCGGTAGACCTTCAGCTTGGTGTTGAGGCTGATTCCTCTCCGCTCCCAGACTTTCTTTCGCAGTCTCCCAAACGTGCTGCTTGCCTTGGAGATTCTGTTGATGATTTCAGCATCTATGTTGGCATTGCAGGAGAGAGTGCTGCCCAGGAAGGTGAAGTTTTCCACCACTCGTAGGATCCGTCCGTTCACCTTTATCTGAGGCTCATGGTATTGTTAGCCGGGGGCTGGCTGAAACATCACTTCGGTTTTATTGGCACTGATGGTGAGACCGAAGTTGTCACAGGCTGATGAGAACCTGTCCATCCCGAGCTGCATCTTCTGTTCATCGATTGCGTTAAGGGCGCAGTAGTCAGCAAAGAGAAAGTCTCTGATGTCTGTCTCCCTCAACTCTGTGACGGCCTGCAATCTTCTGGAGTTGAAAAATTTCCCGTCCGTCCTGTACTTGATGTCGATACCGGACTTGCAGTCCCTGAAGGCATCGGACATCATTGCCGAGAACATGATGCTGAACAGTGTTGGGGCCAGGACACAGCCCTGCCTGACTCCGTTGGTCACCTGGAAGACTTCAGATGAGTTGCCGTCTTCAAGGACTCTGGCTGTCATTCCGTCGTGGAACTGGCGGACAATTGCAATAAATTTGCTGGGGCAACCAAATTTTCCCATGACCTTCCAGAGTCCCTCCCGACTGACTGTATCGAAAGCCCTGGTGAGGTCAACAAAGGTCATGCAGAGGTCAAGGTGCTGCTCCATGCATTTCTCCTAGAGCTGGCGGGCGACGAATATCATGTCAGTGGTCCCTCGACCTGCGCGGAAGCCACACTGGCTCTCAGGGAGAAGGCCTTGCTCCAAGTGTTCCAGAAGGCGGTCAAGCAGGACTCGGGCAAGGATCTTGCCTGCTATGTACAAGAGGGAGATTCCTCGGTGGTTGTCGCAGGTCTGGCGATCTCCTTTCCGCTTATAAATGTGGACGATTGTTGCGTCCCGGAAATCTTGAGGGAGTTGTTCCCTGTCCCACATCGACTGGAACAGGCTGGTGAGCTGACTGATCATGGTGGGGCCGCCCGACTTGAACACTTCTGCAGGGATGGAACAGCCGGCTCGTGGTTTGTCGGCACCTGGGGTAGTCGTGCGATGGCTTCCTCGTTGATCTGGGCTGGTCGGTTGAGCACGATGTTAAAATGCTGCCCCCATCTCTCCAGGATCAGCCTCTTGTTAGTCAGGAGTGAGGTTCCATCAGAGCTGAGCAGGGTGGTTGATCCAAAGGAGGACTGCAGTCCATAGACAGCTTTCAGCACCTCATAGAATTTCTTGGTGTCGTGTTTGTCTGCATATCCCTGAATCTCATCCGCCTTGGCGCTTAACCATGCGTCTTTCATGAGGCGGAGTTTTGCCTGGACTGTGCTGCGAATGTTGTTGAAAGCAGCCTTCTTTGCCGTGCAGGTGGTATCATTTTGGTGGGCCCGAAGCAGACGGCGTTTCTCTTCCATGAGCTTTTGGATTTCCTGGTCGTTTTCGTCGAACCAGTCCTGGTGGTTCCTCGTAACTTGGCCTAGAGTTTCAAGGGCGATGGAATGAGCCGTGTCCCTGAATGATTCCCACTGCTCATCGATGCTGGACTGGTCATTCCGAATGTCCAACAGCTTGCTGTCCATACGTGACTGGAGATCTTGTGCAGTCAGCTGGTTCTTTAATTTCGTGATGATAAGCTTCCTCGTCATTTTCTGACCCTGTGGTCTTCTCTTAGGTTGGATGTAGAAATCCATCCTGGAGATGATGAGGCGATGGTCCGCCCAGCAATCAGCTCCACATATGGATTTGACCAGTCTCACGTCCCGCCTGTCTTTCGCCCTGACGATGACGTAATCTATCAGATGCCAGTGTTTGGAGCGTGGATGCATCCATGATGTCTTGTTGTGTGTTGGCAGACGGAACAAGGTGTTGGCGATGGTAAGATCATGAGAGGCGCACGCCCGCAGGAGGAGCTGCCCCTTGTTGTTGCACTTTACGATTCCTTGCTTTCCCAGTACGCGATGCCAGGCTTGGTGGTCAGTCCCGACACGGGCGTTAAAGTCCCCAATGAGGATGAGCTTCCCAGGCTGGGCTGACGTGATGAGGGAGTCAAGTTCCTCATAGAACCTGTCCTTAACTTCTTCAGGGTTGGTCATGGTGGGGACGTAAGCGCTGATGATGGTCGCACTAGTCTTGTTTCCAAGTGGGAGCTGCATCTTCATCAGCTGATCGTTGATACCCTCGGGGGAGCTTTCCAGTTTCCGCACGTGTACTGACTTGATGGCAAAACCAACACCAGCCTCACGACGCTCTTCGCTGCTGCGACCACTCCAAAAGAAAGTGTAGCCACCGCCTCTCTCTGTCAGCTGGCCTTTGTCCGCAAGGCGGGTCTCGCTCACTGCTGCGATATCAACATTGTATCGGCTCAGTTCTCTGGCCACCAGGGCAGTTCGTCTCTCTGGTCTGTCCGCTTTGGTGTTGTCAAGCAGAGTTCTCACGTTCCAAGTTGCGAAAGTGAGCACCTTTGTTCGTTTTCTTTCTTTGTTTCGACCGCTTGGAAAGGACCCCCGCCAGCCGCGGTTTGCTGACCAGGGTGAGGTGAGGCAGGCTATGTTTAGAGCAACCTTTTCTAGCCCCGTCCTCATGCTGCGGAGGCGAGCAGAGCGATCCTGAAGAGAGCTGCTCGGTCACTCAGGTGGGTGCCGGACTCCACTGCTGCCTCAGTTCAGTGAGGGGCGACTACATGTCCTGAGCCGTGTGTGTAGGTTCACGACTGCAGCTCCCAGTGTATCCTCACCTGCTACTTCGCCGTTTCCCCATCGCCACAGGACTTTGTGATGTTGGTGTCATGATGTCATGACGTGCGCGTGACTTGGATTATAGTGAGGGTGACTTGCGCAGAATCAGCCTCACTCTCTCGTCCTGGTGCGCCGGATCCAGTGGCAAGACAAAGTCAAGACGGCTGGGGGTAGACCAGGATGCAGGAGCTGCCGGAAGGTGGCACGCATGGCGCAATCGAACCGCCTTAGGGGCTCCACTCTGGATTTATGTGGGTTTTTGGATGGCCATTGACTCATGAGAGAGTTCCTCTGCTCTTTGACAGGTTTTGTTTTTAGTCCTGTTGGGTGTCCAAATAACCCTCCTCACCAAGAAATCTTGGTGGGGTTGCCAGTTTAGTCGCCAACGACTCGACCATGTAACAAGTTGTACTGGGTTACATGTTACCAGTAGCTCCGAGCGGAGACCTGACACAATGCACTTAATGTAGGCTCAAAACGGTATGTATGTTTACAAAACGTATGCTGCCATTTATTGGTGAACAATCGCCTACGGTAGGTTTATATCGAATATGGATGCAATAAATTGCTTATAATTACCGGTAATAACGTAAAATTATACAGGCAAGTGGAGGAATGAAAATATTATTTTAGTGGTAATTTATTTTACAAAAGTATAGCCTAGACTAATGTGCGTCCTATGCACTCGTGCGTCTTATAAGCCATCAAAAACGGTATTTATAAGATGGTATAAGTCTACAAAAGAATATATTAGTCATTACAAGACTTTAACAAACTTTATAAGAGGTGTTGAAAATGTCGTCCTTCATTTTCAATACAGAAGTTGACTCTTCTACACATGTTTTGAAATACATCTTGGAGAGTCTGACGCGGTATGGACCGTGCGAAGGTGATGATTGCGTCTTTTAGCCTTCACTGCGGTCAGACGTTTTGAATACCCTATAATTTGTTCAGGTGGTATCCAAAATGTAATTAAATTTTACCCTGATGAAGCATCACCAGTCATTAATATCAAAATGCATACCAGGATAGAAAAAATCGACTGTTTTTCTATCCAAAATGGTTTTTCAACCTTATATTCATATATATTTATAGCCTTGTCTGTCGAGATCCACTGTTCCAAAGAAAAAGAATATAATCCTAATAAAGGATAAAAAGTTCAGGGAAATTTCAAATCGGTTGAGTACAAAATCGATCGTATTTTCTGATTGAGATATACAATAATTATAATTTTCGACACACCATATAGACAACAATTTAAAATCCGAACACACCTGGCCTAAAGAAAAGTTAGTATAAACAGCATAATTCTCGGGAAAACTTAATAATATTGAACTGACGTAAGTATGTGCGCCAAATTTATTGATTGTTTGAAGAGATCTCTTGTAGCTGAAGGTGAGGTGTTTTACTTTTCCGAAGCTCAATATTGTGACTGAAGTTGCTTTGTTTACAGTTACACTTGGCGAGTTCGGCTTCGCTTAAACGGATTTCTGAAACGTGAGATAAAATCGTAGATTGATTGGTAACATTTTTTGTTTTGAATCTTTTCGTACATCTACGCTGCTGTTTGTTTGAGGAAATCGTTTCATCGTTGCCAAGCGGTTATTTACCAACCTGAAAACTTCCTATGAACATTCTATGCTTTGCTTCTCTGATGAGGAAATCTTCGACTAAGACCAAAAGTCTAACTGGAAATATAATAAGCAGCTATGTGCAAATCCTTTTGCTGTCTTCTGAAAGATGCACCGTAAGTTCCCGGCAACTGTGATGGTTTTATGAAAGGCATATAACGAAGTTCATGTCATGCCACTTCGCATCTTTCCACAGGGACTTGCAATTAATGTTGTTGGATATGTTGAAGTGCTGGAGACAGTTATCAAAACCTGGATGGGAGAAATTCGCAATGGAAGGCCATACGTATTTCAATAAGACTCAGCACCTTCTGAAAAAGCTCACGTAACACTAAAAGGGCTGTCAGACAACTATTATGAACATATATTAACAAGCTTTTAGCTCCAAATTTCGTCAGATTTAAATTCTATAGACTGTTACGGATGAAGTGTTATCCAAAGGAGACATTCTCACAGTACCATAGATTCATTGAAGACTACCGATGTGTAAACGATGTCTGCAGTGAACAAAGACGGTTAAAATACATTTGCTTTTTCTTAGTTCAGGGTTGTTTAATCAGATTACAAAATATGTTCCCAAACACCTCTTGCACCATCTCTCTTTGAATACAATCATATTTGATTTATTATTATTACCATCATCATCATCATCATCATCATCATTTTTATTATTAAGGCTATATAGGACCGAGGTAACTCAACCAGTTTCACATGATATGGCACTCTTCTATTTATTTCTCTATAACTTCTGGATGAGTTACCTCGGTCCCATAGAGTCTTAACAAAAAGTGGATTAGACTGACGTGGAAGGCACGCTAGATGCCGGAATATCGTTCAACCAATTTCACATGATATGGCACTCTTCTGTTTATTGAGTGTTGTGTGCAACGAATAATACTACCTATGAGTCGGGCAGCAATTACGCTACAACATCCGAAAACGAGATGCCTAGGATATAAAACCACCGCATACAAAAAGGGTTCCTCCCGACGAATGAATGAGTTGGAAGACACTTTCGAGTCTCTGCTGTCTTTGTCAAGAGCCCCGATTCCTGCTTACCGCGTTCCCTTCTGATGTATGTGGCACCTCTTCATTGCTATAGCTAAAGTCTGTGCTACCCGGAGCAGCCCTTCAATTTGCAGTCCCCGGAATCCCACAAAAGATATATCGTTTGTTGCATTTAACGGTGCGTAGTGTCCATCTCCCGACATGAAAACCACTATTATTTGATTTCAATACAGCCTGTACTGGCTTATAGCCTACAGCATATACCCATAAAAATGCCGCCTGGGACGGACCTCGCCCTCCGCCCCGTTCTAGCTGATTTAGTGCTCTTCTTCAATGTCTGCCAATACAGCCGTTACCATTAATCAAATGTTTATTTCTGACATCACGTCTGCCGCTCTTACCTTCACACCGCATCGGCAACAACATGAAGATTTTAGGATGAATTCCTCACTTTAGAGAAAGGTTCTTACTTCGATGTATGTAGAAACTCTGACATAGACCGTACTGCATTGTCTGCCACGAGTGCTAAAAGTACTTTGACTCTGAACAAATTTCAGGCACGTTTCGACATGGACTGGAATTGGTTTTTCCACTCACCTTCTTTTTTGCTTTGTGCAACTGTAGGTTACCACGCATCTACTATGTTCTGTAGGCTCTGCTTTGGTTACCATTTTCTTCAACTGTGATAGCCATTACATATTTAAATCAATCTTTGCTGATATCTTCACTGCAGTGAAAAATAGGCTCAGTTTTTGTGCTTACCCTGACCTATTGGTCTGTATACTAACGGATTGACCTGCTACAAAAGTCATAATGGCGATGAGGATATCATTGTTTGATGGTGCAAAAATGGATCTTACATTGACGAGATAGTGTTTGTGGTGCTGGTAGTGATGGTGGCTTCTTTGTTTTGTGAGAAATTGTCAGCTTGCAACAGGAGTGGCGATTCCTTGACGTCAGGTTTTCTTGTAACTCATGATGTTTGCGGTGGCTTTGCTTGAATGCTGTGGTTGTGGTTATCACTGTTTCTACCTTCTCCTGTAGTTTTTACATCCGGTTTAAAATAAATCTTCCTCATTTCGAATACACAAAAATGTAACTAAAATGGTTCTTCCTTATTACTTTCAGTTTTATAATGAATATTTTCGGTTTGAAATATCTATGGAGTAATGAACCTAAAACGAATCTTCATTAATTTATGTATTCTATTTTCTTTTTATTACAGATAACGAAATATGGCTGCCATGCAGACGACAACAACAGCAACCAGTTCTCTTATTGTTTCAATCATTCTTATTATCACACTAACTGCACTAAACATCGAAGCGAAGGAACTCGACAATGATTGCCAAATGAAAATCCCTCCCAATGTAACGAATATTTTATCTCGTTTAGTAAAATTGGGAAAAAAAGTTTTCCATTTTGAAGTCCATTATCAAACAAGACACTTGATGACCTTCTTAATCCTGTACCATTGGATTATTTTGCAAACGCGAGACTCTTTACCTGGATTCCAGATAAACCAGACGGTTTAATAGCATATAAAAATTTCTACTATGATTTCTCACCTTACTCTTTGAATTTGTTAGATGTCTATACATTGCTAATCCAAGAATTGATATCGATATAAATTGTACAAAACAAAATATTCAAAGACGCGATATAATATATTTGATATTCGAAGAATTGAAAAGATTCGTATTTACACAAAAATCGATAATGGGAAAATCTGGATACATGTGTTTTTTTATAAATTTGTCTCAAGACATCAAGAAAAACAATCCTTTCTCATTTGAAGCTTACAGAAGAATTGGTATAAATCGGGAGATAGTGAAGAAATATTGCTGCGAACTCCATAAAAATGAAAGCTATGTTTATCATCCAAAATCCATTTGTGCTGGAAGTAATATTAACCTCAGTATGTTTATAAATTTTGAAAAAATCGTCGCAGCAGTTTTATGCGCATATTTTCCATTGTTTATCAATTTTGTATCAAAAGCTAAATTACCTTCATTTTCCCGTCAAAACACATTGCCATACAAATTAGAATGGATCAACGAAAACCATAATACTTACAATTTCACTGATATTCTGTCTTGGTTATTTTGCTTTCACCATTCCACATTCTTTGCCTCAAGACTAAGAAGATTCTTATTTATTCTATTTCCTCTTTCAATAATTTTCCTGGATCTTTTGATGCATTACTTCTTTTTATATGAAACAACAAAAATATTTTTCCAAGATGGTATACCATTGGCTCAACACGCTTTAATATTAGGAATCCCAGAAAGTTATGAGAATACTGATGGCTTTTTTGGTGGTCCTTTTGTGTGGTTTATCTGTTACGTATCTTTCAACTTTATCCTCTTCGTTCTTCCCAGTCGTTTAAGTGAGACTATCGCTTATAATACTTTACATCAAAGATCCACTTGCACGTTTCTCATTCAAAATAAGAGATTATTAGAGAAGTATGGCAATTTAAATGTTTCTACTCTACAGGATTATGATCTACTCTATGCAATAATGAAAGCTAATATTTCTACTGCTTTAAACCCAAATTTCTGGTATTTAATAATTCATACTTGGATTAATCGTATAAAGAAAATTTGGTTATATTTCTACGGAAGAAATATTTTCTGGAAATTCATTACACTTTGGCTCTTTATTTCCATTACAATTTTATTTTCTGCATTTTCTATGTGTGAATTATTTCTGTGCATCGTGTATTATGGAATCCCCTTTGTTTATTTGATTCCGACTTTACCATTAAGTTATTCTAGAGTTTATATTTTCCCTCTCTATGAAAATCCAAATTATATTTTTAAGATTGTTGCTGTAGTTCTAACTTTTCTATCCTTTCCGTTTTGTATATTATGGGAACTTATTTCAATCTACATTATTGTTGTAACTTTGATAGTTCTATGCTGCTATATATTTAATATAGCTATCTCCGTACTTGCTAAACCTGATAATGTTGGTGACGTATGGTTTGCTGCCATGTTTTTCGTGTATGGCGTTACAATTGTGAACGCCATCATGAAGCAGTATCAATCGGTAATATTTAATTCTGTAAAGCTCACGAAAATTTTTCGTCCAAATTTAGTTCAGACAAAATATGGAGAGGAATTCATAAATGCCAATTTGTTTAAGACAATTGTTAACCATCATTTTCCATTGAGATTCGAGATTGGTAAATCCATTGTAAAACTGTTTCTAATCGTATCTTTTTTCTTTGCTTGCAACAATATAATAAGTCGAGAAGACTTGGACTTATCAACGTTCACAAGGATTACTCTGATATTAATGACGTCTTTGATACCGAATCTTTTGTCGATAATGAACTCTAGATTTGTTCTTGATATAACCCTGTCAGATAAAATCGTTGAAACAATCAAATCATATGAAGAAGAGAATGAATCTCATATCTTTTAATCAACATAATGATTTTTTAAATATTTTATTCATAGCTTTATATGTTTTCTGCAAGTATACCCTGCATATTGTACCATAGGCTATACATTCACAGGCAGGCGCAGCTAGTCTATATATGCGTATACACATACATATATTCATATGTTCATATTTCCATGCATGCGTCAAATTCATATACAGAGTACGATGGGTAAATTGTCGCCATTTAATCACTTTAATTTCGCGCATGCGCATTGTTTTGGGGGATTTTGTCGACTACACAATATAGTAGGGTCAGTTGGGCACCATGACACAATTCACTCTGTCAGAAATTTAGAAACGACATGCTGTGCTGCTTGGCATTCGCGCCGGAATCTCCACTACAAAGATTTTAGTGTGAATCTGAGGACAGTGCAGAGGATTGGGAAGGAGTTGGATGAGTCTAATGGTGATTGCGAAGGTACGACAGCTCGGAATCTACACTCTGATCATTTTGATGAGAACAAAAAGACATCCTGAAGTTGTTGATGAGATCCAGGATATATTTGACAACGATCCTTCCAAGTTAATCAGGCCCATTGTCAGGGACATGTGAGTTTATGTACAAAAGCTACCTTTATTACAGGAAAATGATTAGACATATACAATGTTAATCTTGACCGAAAAATGTGATATAAGAGTTAGAACCAGAGTTACAGACACCTAGGGGTATTTGTAGATGATGGAATCAAACATTCGATTATGATGGATAAGATCAGAAAAGGATGTTATCGCAGGGTAATGGCAATACTGAAGGCAGAGCTGAATGCAAGAAACAGGGTCGAAGCGATCAATACTTCAACCATGACGGTTGCGACTTGCAATTTCAATATAATTAACTGGTCAGTTACTGAAATCTCTAACCTTAATTAGAAAAATACGTAAGTTGGTGATGATGAATAGAATGCTCCACCCTAAAGAAGACATAGAACGAATTTACCTGCCAAGAAGAGAGAGTGGCGATGGAGATTTACAACTGGAATTGATAATGAAGACTGCCCCTGTTGGTCAAAACACCTACCTGAAAATCTCTGAGGACTGGAAGCTAAAGCTTGTCTTAAAGCATGGAAACAAAAGAACAAAAGCCTCACACTCAGGAACAAAATAGGCAAAGGAATATCTAAGTGAATTCCAAATACGATTAATCTCAGAATTAGACGTACTGGAAAGAAGCACAGAAGAATGTAAGCGTATGAAAAGCCGTGCTTTCTTAGATATTCTTACTGATAAATAGCACGAAAAACCGTTTAATGTCAAATACCCAAAGAGAGCTAATAGGGCCGATGTTGACAAAACGCTTACCCATCAATGCTTAGTGTTTCCTGGCTTAAAATCAGAGACAGAAGGGTTTATCATAGCAGCCTAAGATCAATGCCTACTTACAAGGAACTACCAGGCCAACATACTAGAGAACGGCAGCTGGCCAACCTGTCGTGTATGTTAACAAAAGAAATGAAAGCATCGATCATGTCTTCACGTACAGTCTTCTTTTGTTTAGAGAGTATCTCAGCAGGCATGATAGAGCCGCAAAGTATATTCACTGGGTAATTGGTAAAGATTGGACCTGTCTCATGATGAAAACTGGTGGGAACACAAACCACCTCCAGTGCTTGAAAACCACCATATCTCACTCCTTTGGAACTTCACCGTTCAAACTGACAGAAAGATAGATGCAAATAGGCCAGACATTATATTGGAGGATTTCAGACAAAAATCATGCCTGCCCATTGATATGATTTTCCTTATCGGCATAAATGTATGTGTCAAGACTTACCAAACACTGGGCAAGTATAAAGATCATGAAATAGAAATTGGCAAAACGTGGAACCTCAAGACTAAAACAATACCTTTGTGATCGGTGCCCAGGAATAACAGCAAAAGGGGCTGATTGCGACCCATCTTAGATAGAAATGAATAAAATGTATGAAATTCTGAAAATAGTGCTCATAGGAACTATTCATATGCTACGTAAAATATTGTCTATGTAATTCCCCAAAACATTTTAATCCGTAAACAGTGTGAAAATACTTCTAAATGTACATAACAGCAAACACCTTTTACTGTCACCTTAACATCAGAATATCACCTATGATCAAATTTCTTTGAAAATAAACTTCTAATTTACTTATATTTTGACAGACATTCTCTAAAACAATATAGTAGGGGCCTTCTCGTAAAACAAAAACTCTTAAAACAGAGCAACAATTTCCCATTACTAGTAATGTTATAAATCGTAATTCGTTCCCAGAACAAAATATTTTACTTATAAAATTTATAAAACTCGTAAATAAATGACAATAAAACAACAGTAACATGTAAAGAATATTTTATGTAAAGTACAAACATGTCAAGATCATTTATAATAAAAAAAATATTATTATAACCGGTGTCTGAATTACTTTCACTCGTACTAGACTCGTGCACACCATCTGACTTGTAGGCGCAATCGTGATTCATAAGCACTCGTCGACGGACTTGTAGATTTCTTTTTAAAAACAAGTCGAGGAGTTGTTTGCTTTGTAGATGCTTTCTTTTGCTGCCTATAAATTTCTTCGTAAAATGCAGAAGCATTTGTTATGGTAGTAGAATCTTTTGCAATTCGTCGAAAATTTGGATCTTGTGCTTGAAATATATAACTCGTAAAGCGGGTCCCTGTAAAGGGAGGTATTACTACACTCAGTGCATAATCCAAAATATGGCATGTTGGTCATAATACCAAGTTGAACTTCTAACTTGAGGTCCCTGGGTGAGACTTCTACAAATACAAATCAAAAGCCAAACATATAATAATAATGATAATAATAATAATAACAATAATAATATTAACAATAACAATAACAATAATAATAATAATAATAATAATAATAATAATAATAATAATAATAATAATAATAATAATGCTACGATTCTCTCTGGTCGAACACAACTTCTCTATTCACAAACAATACAGAACCGCCCTTCCTTAATTTTTCTTAAGCCTAATAGTAGTAAACATCTGATTTTTTTTGACCGATAGGACCGCACCTAAAAAAAAAAAAAAAAAAGGACAGTCAGCCAGCCAACGAGACAGACAGACACTACCGTGATGGTGATAATGATAAAAAAACAAAAATAACAATAATAAGATACTGCTGTGACTACACATAAAACAATATCATTGATGATGATGATGGTGATGGTGATGGTGATGATGATAATGATGATGGTAATGGTGGTGATAATGATGATAGTGATGGTAATGGTGATGATAATAACAATAATAAGCCGACTACGGCTGCTATGATGGTACGATTATAATTGTAACGGCAATGATGGCCGTCTCCCCACGAGCCAATCAAAGCTAAAAAAATGATAACATTATCGTAGCACCAAAATGTTTTTGGAAACTAAAAGGAAAACAAATCAGTATAACCAAATCGCTTGTCCTATGGTTAATCTGGAAGCGCGTCCCCCAGGGAAGAGCCAGCCTGGGATCGAAAAGTCATCAACTGGCACAAACTCTTCTCCGAATACGGACATGGATGGTCACTTGAACGGGAAATCCCCCAACTCGAGCCCTCCAAGTTCACCACCACAACCACCACAGAAAGAAAAATGTAAGCGGAACAAATGGACCCGAGAAGAGTATAAAGAAGTAATATACGCTTATTACTATGCATTAGGTAGGCCATCTCAAGAGAGACACACCGCAAACTCTTACAGTATATGGAGAACACGGAATCAAGACAGTAGGCCCTATTTGGACGAGAACAAATTAGCAAATGTGAGGAGGGATATCTTTAGAAATAACAGACTCACAGACAGTGAAATAAGCGCGATCAAGCACGCAACGGAAAATTACATAAATATAAGACACAAAGGAAATGAAGAATCAGATGAACAGTATAGCCCGCCACGAGGCTTAATTGAAAGACTGCCATCTGACCAAAGTACGCAAAGGCCTGAAGATACAAGAAATTCTATTGTACCTGTTAAAGATAGCCAGGAAAACGAAAAAAACAACAGTAACTGAAGATCTCGCATTTGCTGAAGAACACAGAGAGTCTATAGCAGAAATGAGGCAGAAAATCCTGAATACGCTTGAAGTTGTAAGACATACAAGTATGAATGATAGAGAACCGCTTCATAAACTCTCAAATACAAACCAAAATAAAAAACAAATCCAATTGGCAACTATGTAACAAATGAAATAATACGAGAATTAAAACCTGATTTTACTGAGTTAAATGAAATTATTTACGCTTCTGCTAGGGCAATTGAAACCAGCTGTATGCCCCCGAAAAACAAAGAAAACAAAACCTGGGAAGAAATCAAACCTGGAGAAGTAAAATTGAAAAAGAGATTGAATTTATGAGAGGGGAAATATCAATATTAAATGAGCTAATATGTGGAAATGATGTAAGATCCAGAACAGGAAGAAAGATGAAGAGAAAATTTGGATCCTCACCAAGAGAAGAACTGATATCAATAAAAGAAACGCTGAAACAAAAAGTCCAAGCAAAAGCCCAAAGAATACGAAGATTTGAGAAGAGAAACAAGTTTTACAAGCAAAATAAGCTGTTCACATCCAATGCCAAAAAATTCTACAGAGAAATAGGGAAGGAGAAAGTAACCGTTAAAGACCCCCCTCCCATGGAAGAAGTTCAAAACTTTTGGAAAAGGATTTGGAGTGACAAGAAGACGTAGAACATAAATTCAGACTGGATTATACAAACTGAAGGATCCTACCAAAATTTACAACAACAAGCATGGGAAGACATCACAATAGCAGACCTAAGAAAGGCACTCACGAAGGCCCATAATTGGAAATCCCCCGGTAAAGATAGGGTGCCGAATTTCTGGCTCGCATCGCTCCCGTGCGCACACGGTAAGCTAGTTCAGCTGCTCAATGGAATTATGAGAGACCCAAAGAAAACACCTGAATGGTTAGCAAGTGGCATTACTTACCTACTCCCAAAGAATAACGAAACCAACCTTCCAAAAAACTATCGGCCTATAACCTGTCTATCCACCACGTATAAAATCCTAACATCTATCCTGGCGGAGAAAACATATGCATTCATGGAGAAGAACGATATTTTCCCCATTGAACAAAAAGGGTGCCGCCGAGGCTCTTACGGATGCAAAGATCAACTGCTAATCAATCGTATGATCCTTGAGAACTGTCACAACAAGCGCAGAAATCTCAGCGCCGCATGGATTGACTATAAAAAGGCCTTCGACAGTATACCGCATCCATGGATCTTGAGATCGCTGGACATCTTCAAAATTTCCCCTGTGATTTCAAACTTCCTGAAGCACAATATGTCGTTGTGGAATACGAATCTCCAATTATACCACTCTAATGAGTGAGTACTTGCCTCAGAAAATATAAACATCAACTGTGGAAGTTTTCAAGGTGACTCACTTTCACCTTTAATATTCTGCATAGCTCTAATACCCCTTACAAGTGAATTAAACAGAACAGGGTATGGGTATAAAATTGCCAATAAAAAAATAAGCCATCTATTTTATATGGATGACTTAAAACTTTATGGTAAAGACAATAATGAACTTGAAGGCCTATTGTGCACTGTGAAAACATTCAGCGATGACATCGGGATGGAGTTTGGACTTGAGAAGTGTGCCAAGGCCACTTTCCAGAAAGGGAAAGTGAAGACCACAAATTCAGTCGTGTTAGATGTTGACACAGTCATAAGAGAGCTTGAGCAAGAACAAACATACAAATATTTAGGGATAAATGAAGGCTCTGGTATTCAGCATGCAAGCATGAAAGAGAAAATCAGGAAGGAATGTTATAGGAGAGTTCGTGCAGTCCTGAAATCTGAACTAAATGCACGTAACAAGGTGTTAGCTATAAATTCCTTAGCAGTTCCAGTTGTTACTTATAGCTACAATGTGTTGAACTGGAATATGAGTGAAGTAAAGAATATAGATAGGAAAATACGCAAGCTGCTGAGTTGTAATAGGATCCACCACCCAAAGGCAGACGTAGATCGCCTTTACCTTCCCAGAGCCCAAGGAGGTCGAGGTCTGATCCAATTTGAATTAGCTTACAAAACAACCACAATTGGACTGGCCAAATATCTCGAAATATCGAATGACTGGATGCTAAAGCTCGTGGAAAATCACGAGAGACGAAAGAAGCTTCATTCTATCATAAAGGAAAGCAAAAAATTTGCTATTGATCTCGTACAGGATACCCAAACTGAACAACCCGAGGGAAGTACGGCAACTATTGTTGCAAAGAAGGTGAAAAAAATGGCAACGCAAAAAGCGCACGAGCAATTGGCTGATAGGTGGGAGGAGAAACCTCTGCACGGCAAATATGTGGCCCGCAGCAAACAAGCTGATGTTGACCAGAAGCAAACCCATCAGTGGCTACGGAGCTCAGGGCTAAAAGCAGAGAGTGAAGGTTTCATCCTGGCTGCTCAAGATCAAAGCCTATTAACCCGGAACTACCAGGCCAATGTAATGAAAAATGGAGCAGACCCAAAATGCCGATTCTGCAATGACATGATTGAAACAGTGGACAACCTAATCTCTGGATGTAAAGTCTTAGCACCAGTGGAGTATAAATTAAGACATGACAGAGTTGGCCAATATCTCCACTGGCTAATTAGTCGACATTACAATATCAAAACTGCCGACAAGTGGTATAATCACCACCCTGAAGCTATAACTGAAGGAGAAAGTGTAACGATTCTGTGGGACTTTCCAGTACATACAGACCGAACCATCAAAGCCAATAAACCAGATATTGTTGTGAAAGACAAAAACAATAAAGGTTGCTTATTGATCGACATGAGCATCCCCTGTGATCATAATATCTCGGCGAAAGAGTTTGACAAGCTCAGAAAATATAAAGACCTGCTCATTGAAATTGAGAAAATGTGGCATCTCAAGGCGGTTACAATACCAGTGATCGTAGGAGCACTAGGAATGATCAAAAAGGGAACCGAAAATTATATGAGAATGATCCCTGGCCTACCATCCCTGCAAGAAGTGCAAAAGATTGTCTTAACTGGTACATCACACGTATTGAGAAGAGCATTGTCGCTGTGAGAACTATTACTACCCATGTAGTAATAGTTTTTTAACTTTAAAAAAAAATGAACGAACTATTGAGTTTAGTTTAATGGCCTACCAATGTATACTATGAGTTTCTTTGCCCTAGGAGTCGGGAAGACACTCGGCAAGAAATGGAAGCAAATTTGAAAGAAAAAGATAATAATAATAATGATGATAATAATAATAATAATAATAATAATAATAATAATAATAATAATAATAATAATAATAACATACAAGAAACAAGCACAGAAAAAGCTAGGCGCATGAAAACCCGTGCCAAAACTGCGGCCTTAGATATTCTGAATAATAAATGGCAAGAAAAACCTCTCTATGGGAAAATACCCAAAGAGAGCGAATAATGTAGATATCGACAAAGCCCTGACCCATCAATGGCTAATGGCCTCTGGCTTAAAATCTGAAACAGAGGGGTTTATCATAGCAGCTCAAGATCAATGCTTACCAACAAGAAACTACCAGGCCAACATATTAAAGAACGGCAGTAGCCCAACATGTCGTGTATGCCGACAACAAAATGAAACCATTGATCATGTTGTCTCCAAATGCAGTCTTCTAGCGCCTACAGAGTACCTCAATAGGCATGATAGAGCTGCACAATATATTCACTGGGTAATTTGCAAAAACCTGGATTTGCCCCAATGAAAAAAACTGGTGGGAACACAATCCACCTCCAGTGTGCTTGAAAATGACCACATCTCACTCCTCTGGAACTTCACCATTCAAACTGACAGAAAGATAGATGCAAACAGGCCAGACATCATATTGAAAGACTTCAAATAAAGAACATGCCTCCTCATTGATATGACTGTCCCAATTGATATAAACATATCTGTCAAGAGCTACCAAAAACTGAGCAAATATAAAGATCTTGAAATAGAAATCAGCAAAATGTGGAACCTGAAGACTAAAACAATACCTGTTGTCATCGGTGCCCTGGGAATGATAGCGAAAGGGGCTGCTAGCTACCTAACTCAGATACCAGGAAACCCCAAAATGGCAAAAATTCAAAAGATAGTGCTCATGGGAACTGCTCATATCCTACGCAAAATACTCTCTATGTAATCTCAAGGTTTAAAACAAACATTTTTTTTTTTCTTTTTTTTATGTATTAGACATTCACTAGTACAAAAAACAAAAAAAAAACCCCAAATATATGGCACAGAACTTCCAACCTGTTGTCTCTTGAGGTCTCTGGGTGAGATTTGGAGCCAACTTGTACAGACCATAAAGCAAAAGTCAAACATAGAATAATAATAATAATAATAATAATAATAATAATATAATAATAATAATAATAATAATAATAATAATAATAAACGCAAAAGAAATAGACAAAGAAAAATCCCAGCAATGGTTGAGAAGCTCAGGACTCAAAGCAGAAACAGAGGGATTTTTAATTGCAGCACAAGACCAAAGCCTCCTCACCAGAAATTACCAAAAACATGTAATGAAAAGAAATATTACAAGTAACTGCAGAATATGTGGAGATGGACAAGAAACAATAAATCATATTATCTCTAGCTGCCCAGTCCTGGCTAAGAAGGAATATATTCACAGACATGACAGAGTTGGAACTTACATACATTGGAAGCTATGCCAACATTATGGAATAACAACAGAAAAAAGATGGTATAGGCACACACCAGAAAAGGTCACAGAAAACGAGAAAGCAACCATACTCTGGGATATGCCGATACACACAGATAGAGAAATTAAGGCCAACAGACCAGATATAGTTGTCAGAGACCATGAAGAAAAACAATGCTTTCTAATTGATGTATCAGTACCGGCAGATGACAACGTTTCTCTAAAAGAAATGGAGAAACTCTCAAAATACAAAGACCTGGAAATAGAGGTAACTAGAATGTGGAATCTGAAAACAGAAACAATTCCTATCATAGTAGGTGCATTAGGCATGATAAAAAAATATTCAGACAAATACATAACAAAAACACCAGGACTTACAAACACATATAACATACAGAAAATTGCACTACTAGGCACTGCACACATCCTACGCAGAACACTTTCCATACAATAACCATCAGAGCATCACAACAAATCACAGCACATACCCAAGGCACACAGAGCTGCGCTCGGTAGTGAAGTGAAAGCACGCTATAAAAATAAAAATAAAACTACTGAATAATAATAATAAGGATAATAATAATCCTTCCTACTGGATACACAAGGCCTCAAATTTGGGGGAACAAATTAAGTAGATTATATCGACCTCAGTACGTAACTAGTTCTCAATTTATCGACCCCGAAAGGATGAAAGGCAAAGTCGACATCGGCGGAATTTGAACTCAGAACGTGTCGACGATTGAAATACTTCTAATCATTTCGTCCAGCGTACTAACGATTCTTTCAGCTCACCACCTTATGACTTTAAGAAGGCATATGATATGGTGTCTCATTCTTGGAGCGTTCAATGCCTGTAGATGTTTGGCGTTGCTGACAACATCATAAATTTTCTGATGCATAGCATGAAAGAGTGGGAAACCAAATTGTAATCAATTAATGTATTCCTTGGAGAAATTAATATTAAAAGGGGAATCTTCCAAGGTGACTCGTTTTCTCCGTTTTTGTAATTGCACTAATAATACCCATAACAATGACACTCAGGAAAGTTAAGATGGTTTACCGATGTGGGAAGAAAGGCCCATCATTTAACCATCTTCTGTTTATGGACAACCTGAATTTGTTTGGGAAATCTGAAAAACAGATAGATTCCTTAACCAAATCAGTCCAGAAGTGTGGTAGAAACATCGGTATGGTATTTGAGATTACCAAATGCTCAGTACTTAATATGAAAAGAGGGAAGAAAGCAGCCCCTGCAGAGGATTGTGGCTACCAGCAGGAGAGACCATTGGTGAACCCAACGGTAGTAGGTATAGGTATTTAGGGATTTTGGAGCTGGATGACATTCTACACAGAAAAATGAAAGTCAAGGTCAGCGAGGCGTATCAAAAAAGGGTGAAGATGGTGTTGAAATCTAATCTGAATGCCAAAAATCTGGACAGTTGTGGTGGTCAGATATAGTGTGTCCATCCTCAAATGGACTAAGGAGGAAAAATCAACATTGGATAGAAGGACGAGAAAGTTGATGAGGCTGCATGGGGCGCTACACCCTAAAGCAAACATAAACAGACTGTATATGAACAGACAAAATGGTGGCAGAGGACTAATTAGTATAGAGTCTATACTATAGACCATATTATAAGGAGTGAAATGAGAACGATTGCCGAGTATTTGATAAATAGTGATGAAGACCTGCTGCAATATGCCGCGAAAGACATGGGTGTCAATGCAGATGAAATGATGGGCGAGGAGGAGATTAAGGAAAGAGCTGAGAAGTAGAGAAAAGAAGACCTTCTTGAAATGAGAATGCATGGACAGTTTGAAAGGAATACACAAAATGTTAATGATAATACAGCATTGTGCGCATGGCTTGAGCGGGGTGATTTGAAGCGTACTACCGAAAGCCTGATCACTGCTGCACAAAACCAGGCTCTCGCTACCAATTCATTGAAGTATAACATCTCTAAAACTTCTGACACCCAGAAATGTGGATTCTGTGGAAAGAGTGTGGAAAATGTGACCCACTTAGTAAGTGGATGTGAGAGCCTTGCACAAATAGAATACAAGCACCGCCACGATAAAGTGACTCTTATACCATAAATGCCAAGTAAAGTTGTGCAGGAGGATGGAAAAGTAACGATATTCTGGGACTATGATATTTCAGACGGATCGTGTAATCGAATACCGTCGGTCGGATATTGTCATATTGAATAAGAGAGACCAATACGGTCAGATCATTGATGTAGCCATACCAAATGATATGAATGTTGCGAGTGAAGAGGTTGAAAAAATTACGAAGTACTCTGAATTGAAAGTGGAAATGGCAAGGCTGTATGGAATGCGAGAGAGTAATGTAAAAGTGATACCAGCGGTGATCGGAGCGTTGGGCTCAATCCCATTAAAACTTCAAAACTTCTTAAGGAAACTGGAAATCCTATGCAAGATTGATGGCTTATTTTAATAAATGCCTGAACATGTGCAACAAGTCATTTATTAAATTGCATTACTCATATACGACTCTTGTATTTCATTTATCTGATGTATTTATCTCGTATTTAATTTTGACTGGAGTGCTTTCGATTCTTTTCTACTCTAGAAAGAAGGCTTGAAAATATATGAGAGGGGGCCAGTCGATTAGATCGACCCCAGTACGCAACTGAATTTATCGACCCCGAAAGAATGAAAGGCAAAGTTGACCTCGACGGGATTTGAACTTAGAATGTAGCGACGGGCGAAATACCTATTTCTTTACTACCCACAAGAGGCTAAACATAGGGAGGACATCGACCCCAGTGGGTAACTGGTACTTATTTAATCGACCCCGAAAGGATGAAAGGCAAAGTCGACGTCGGTGGCATTTGAACTCAGAACGTAGCGGCAGACGCAATACCTTTCTTTACTGCCCACAAGGGGCTAAACACAGAGGGGACAAGCAAGGACAAACAAACGGATTAAGTCGATTACATCGACCCCAGTGCTTAACTGGTACTTAATTTATCGACCCCGAAAGTATGAAAGGCAAAGTGGAACTCGGCGGAATTTGAACTCAGAACGTAGAGGCAGACGAAATACCTATTTCTTTACTATCCACAAGGGGCTAAACACAGAGAGGACAAACAAGGACAGACAAACGGATAAAGTCGATGATATTGACCTCGGCGGAATTTGAACTCAGAACGTAACGGCAGACGAAATACCGCTAAGCATTTCGCCCGGCGTGCTAACCTTTCTGCCAGCTTGCTGCTTAATAACTGGAGATAATAATCTTTTTTGCTACAGGCACAGGGGAAGAGATTTCAAGGGATCGGGGTGGGGACTATCGATGACATCGACCCCAGTGATCATCAGGTACCTATTTCATCAATCCTGAAAGCATGGAAAGCAAAGTCGATCTTGGCAGAATTTGAACTCAGAACGCAAAGATGGACGAAATACTGCTAAGCATTTTGTCCAATATGCTAACGATTCTGCCAGCTCACTACCTTAATAGCGAATTATTATTATTATTATTATTATTATTATTATTATATTATTATTATTATTATTATTATTATTATTATTATTATTATTATCACCATCATTATTATTATTAATATTATTATTATTATTATCATTATTATTATTAATATTATTATTATTATTATCATTATTATTATTATTATTATTATTATTATTATTATTATTATTATTATTATTATTATTATTATTATTATTATTATTATCACCATCATTATTATTATTAATATTATTATTATTATTATCATTATTATTATTATTAATATTATTATTATTATTATTATTATTATTATTATTATTATATTATTATTATTATTATTATTATTATTATCATCATCATCACTATTATTATTATTATTCAGTAGTTTTATTTTTATTTTTATAGCGTGCTTTCACTTCACTACCGAGCGCAGCTCTGTGTGCCTTGGGTATGTGCTGTGATTTGTTGTGATGCTCTGATGGTTATTGTATGGAAAGTGTTCTGCGTAGGATGTGTGCAGTGCCTAGTAGTGCAATTTTCTGTATGTTATATGTGTTTGTAAGTCCTGGTGTTTTTGTTATGTATTTGTCTGAATATTTTTTTATCATGCCTAATGCACCTACTATGATAGGAATTGTTTCTGTTTTCAGATTCCACATTCTAGTTACCTCTATTTCCAGGTCTTTGTATTTTGAGAGTTTCTCCATTTCTTTTAGAGAAACGTTGTCATCTGCCGGTACTGATACATCAATTAGAAAGCATTTTTTTTCTTCATGGTCTCTGACAACTATATCTGGTCTGTTGGCCTTAATTTCTCTATCTGTGTGTATCGGCATATCCCAGAGTATGGTTGCTTTCTCGTTTTCTGTGACCTTTTCTGGTGTGTGCCTATACCATCTTTTTTCTGTTGTTATTCCATAATGTTGGCATAGCTTCCAATGTATGTAAGTTCCAACTCTGTCATGTCTGTGAATATATTCCTTCTTAGCCAGGACTGGGCAGCTAGAGATAATATGATTTATTGTTTCTTGTCCATCTCCACATATTCTGCAGTTACTTGTAATATTTCTTTTCATTACATGTTTTTGGTAATTTCTGGTGGGGAGGCTTTGGTCTTGTGCTGCAATTAAAAATCCCTCTGTTTCTGCTTTGAGTCCTGAGCTTCTCAACCATTGCTGGGATTTTTCTTTGTCTATTTCTTTTATTATTATTATTATTATTATTATTATTTTTATTATTATTATTATTATTATTATTATTATTATTATTATTATTATTATTATTATATTATTATTATTATTATTATTATTATTGAGGGGCTGGAATTAACAAAATTAATGTTGTAACTCCCAGAAAATGAACTTTTATTTAGCAGACTGGTATTATGAGAAGATATAATTTGTGAAAGATTTTTTGTGTTGGAGAAGTCAACTCTAACTATAAGAGAATTAATAATTTTTTGGAAAGTTCCTAGCAACCACATCACGGAATTGTAAAGGAAGATTAAATTTAATTTGTTTTCTATACGGAATAACAAACCAGAGAGTTTTCCTAGTAACATTCAAATTGTAAGCGGTATTATCTTTAAAGAACAGTGAAATACCTCTAGAGTGGAAAAATGGGCTTAAATAACACTTGACTCCCTTACTCCGTACAGGAATTTTATTATGTTTTGTGTTGTTTACAATATTAGAATTAAAATCACTCTTATTATTACAACTAGATTTCTTGTCTTGAACAGTAGATGATGGACGAAATTGAGCAGAATCAATGTATGTAACTTTTTCTTTATATTCTGCTTTAACTAAGGCATAAAAGGTTATAAAAATTCTGCCTTGTCGTTAAAAATGTCAACATTGGCGAATAGTTTAGACAATCTAACTGAAATGATTTTAACTAAATTCTTAGTAATTGCCCTAGCGAGATTACTGGAAGGACTAATATAATTGAGATTTGTGGAAGGTGTGTGGTATGGGAAGTACGAGTTATTTTGTAAATTAAGAGTAATATCTAAGAAGTTAGCCTTAGTTAACTCATCGTCAAAAACAATGTGAAAGCCCATTCTACGAAAAAAACCTAACTAATCTATTCTTAACCTTCTATTTCAGTTAGATTGTCTAAATTAACAGTATCATAATTTCTGATGTATCAACTTTAGGTTGGCTGAGTTTGATATCAGGGAACATTCTCGGCTACTTCTTGTAGGTGAAGCCTTCTTTTTGAACCTTCTTCCATTCTTTTCTGAATTCTTGAAACAGTTGATGGAGTTACAGACCAATCAGCTGCTGTCTTACTCACACACTTCTACATTTTTTTACCAAATTTCAATCTGAGCTCGTTTCTCATGCTTCTTCTTTGTCATTTTTATTTGGCATCTGAAGATGAATTTGGACATGACTGTCAAGAGAAATGATTACACAGACAAGATTTTTTTGAGTTTTCTAGTGTTAAAAATAACATTTTGGAAAATCCAATTTACTAAAAGTAATAAGCCTATCTAAATGTGCAGGGGTAACTAAAGCTTCTCGGGTTATTGTGCATGCATGTATAAAATTGGGTTATCCGCATGAATGATGTTAATGTATTATTTACAGATATAGATTTACAATTTTACGCATATATTTATATATTTCACAGGCACAGGAAATAGTTTACCCCTATTCAGGCATAGTTCTGACAATACAGTCTGTCTACCACCACTTGGGTTCTGTTTTGATCAGGAAAGCACAGAGGAAGGTTGTTTTGTTGGTTGAGAAATATTATCGATGCTTTTAAGAAATTGGCTTACTTTTTGTTTCCCAGTATTTGTTGTACGTATATCATTGAAATCGAGAGACTCGCAAAAGGTAAGAGAATTATTATTTCCTTGGTTTAGCAACATGTCAGTGTTGCGGGAGTAGATCTATGATACAAGACGTTCTAACCTTGACCACCACCCTCTCTATTCACATGCATTATCCACCAATGTATTTCCTTTCTAAGAATTGAAGGAATGATTTGAGAGATATTTGGCTGTTATTTTTAGTATTTTGTTTTCTTTGGATGGGTTTACTGTGAGACGAGGTGTCTGTCTGAGGATAAAGCATGAATCAATCTGGTTTTCTTTTTTTCTCTGGGGTTGGAATCCCTATAAATGCTGTTGCCTTTCCTTTCCTGTTTGTTATTGTTATTTTTGTTGCTTAACACCTTTTCATCCAGAAGAAGACTATGTCTTCTCGTGAAGAAGTTTCTGTGATGTTCACTACTCCTCCTCTCAATATCTCTGTATACTTCTGCCTGGTTCTCATTAAATGTTTTGTTTACTGAATTTGTTTTGTTTATTCTCTTCTGATTTCGGGGTTTCCCACTCACAGCTTTTAACGCCTCTTTGAGAGAGATCAGTTCGTAATTGAGTGTCCTCTTTTTGCTATCCCCAAACATCACTTCTATCTCCTTCTTCTCTTCTTCTTGGTGAACTTTTAATACCGTGTCTGGTAGTCTTTTGCTTACTTTGATATAGAATTCTCTCTCTTCGAGAGCGTGCTTCGAAATCAAAGTTATTTCTTCTTGAAAAATTTTTAGTCGGGGCACCGCCATATATCCCTGACTACTATTGCTACTTTCGCAGTAAAATGATTTAGTTGTGGTTGCAGATCGTCCATGTATGGTTCCAATCTGATCAAACATCCAACGACGGGGTTTTATTTAGCTCTTCCATAACAATTAATAAATCTGTCCTCAATTCATAAATCCAAGAAAACAAAATGAGTTTTGTGGTTAGGGTTTCTTCTCTAACTACAGCTAGAAAGAATCTGTTTATCTGTTGAGCTGTTGTTTTTGTTCTGTTCCTTGGTTGTGTTGTTGTTGATGTTGTGTCCAGCCATGTTGTTTGTAGTAAATCTCTGCATGCTAAATTCAGGTTTCAGTCGAAAATCAATACAATCTTTAATAAAAGGCTCCTTCAGTTAATTCATCTGGAGATTAACCAGTTATTTAACAGGGCTTCAAAGATGGAGATAGTATTCATCGTATCTTCCATAAATAGTCTTCCATACTAAATACGCGCTGTGTCGCTTCGAGCCAGTCTGTATGTATGTATGCATGTATGTATGTATGTATGTATGTATGTATGTTTGTATGTATGCATGCATGCATGTATGTATGTATGTATGTATGTATGTATGTATGTATGTATGTATGTATGTATGTTTGTATGTATGTATGTATGTATGTATGTATGTATGTATGTATGTATGTATGTATGTTTGTATGTATGTATGTATGTTTGTATGTATGTATGTATGTATGTATGTATGTATGTATGCATATATGTTTGTGTTTATGTATGTCATTGTTCAGTTTTATTTCAAGATTCCTTGCCAATGGAGAAAGAACCGGTTTGTAACCTAGATTCAAGGCTATTCAATGGAATTTCAAGAACATCAACAGGGTGTTTTTCTTTGTATGTACGTGGCTATAAAAGCACCACATCTCAAGCACCCAAGACAGAGCGCCAGAGAACAGACAACGCTATAAACTGCCACACATAGTCCTGAGGAAATCACATGCAGAGAACATTGAAAGAATGGCCTAGCTTAGAGATGACCTGTTCACTTCACAACTGGATTTCCTTGTCTGTCTTCAAAATCACACAAAGAAAAGCAACATCCCAACTCTCCACAACTTGGTCGTTCGTCCTAACGATATCTTTCCTTCTGAAACGAAGAAAATAAATACCGCCTTAACTAAAAATCCCTCAACCACGTTTCCGTCTTTATATATGTTTCTCTCTCTTCTGTTTTTGTAAATTTAACCCATTAAGTCCCAGAGTACTGAGATGTTTGAATATTACTTTTAAATTTTCAAAGATTATTGAAAAAAAGGGTAAGATAATAAAAATCAATTATAAAAACTGCTTTACTTCAAGTAGAAATGGAAATACACGGGTTTTCCATAAAGAGGACCCTGGCTCAATGTGATACTTTCATAAATTCAAAATCCCTCATATGTTATCTGTTAATATATTCTATTGGTATTAAAGTTTGTATGTAAAATGGCTAAAGTTTTTGAAAGAATACAGCGAAATAATAGAGTGAAATACAAAAAATACGATACAATTAAAGATTGAAATACAAATCATACAAAAAAACAAGATTGAAGGAAATCAATTTATAAGACTATGCCTTGAGGAAATGGGCCAAAACAGTCTTGACTCAGGGTGACGTTGCACTTTTCACAATAATTTAGTGGTTTCCTGTTGTACGACATATTTTGACAACGTCGTTGCTGATCTCGTTTAGCTATTATATGGCCTTTCAAATCAAATTGAACGTCAGCATTTGGTGTGGATGGTGTGATCGTCTTTGTTTATTGTTCAGATTGCTTAGCAGTGGAGAGCTTTAGATATGAAACGCATAGATATCTCCTGAAATCGAGTAAATATTTATGTTTCCTCCTTTGTTTCCAGTCGGGCTTGTCAACTTCACCCGTGCAATTGTTATATGAGCCGCAAACATGGGGTCGGGTCACATTGCCCTTGCTTTTACTTCCTTTACTCTAGCGTTGTACATTGCAAATGGGTTCGACTGAATCAGGATTAGTCCCAATTCTCAAACATTTAGTGTCAAGCCAACTAACTACAAAGATTTCATCATTGATTTCAAATCTATAATCATATGAACATCTTGGCTCCTTTCTCATCAATGCTCTTTCCTTTAGAGGACATCTCTTGAGACAATTATCTCTCGTAGCGGTTGCATCAAATCCCATTTGCCCGAGGTGCACTAACAGATCATACTTTGTGAATATATTATCAAAATATACGGAATGTGACCGAGGATCATCTACCACTCCAAGAAACTTTCCTTCCAAGTGGAAGATCGTCTTCGGGTCTTTTTTGAATTCTCTTGCCACAATACAGATCAAAGTTGTAACAAAATCCTGAAACACAGCACAATGCCCAAAATTTTTAACGAAATCTTATGGGTTTCCCTTTTATAAATTGTTTGAGTGAATTATGCCCCCATAGTAGTTGACCATCATTACATCGACTGACAGACTCTTTTCACAAATTTCGAATCTATTGAAGGAATTCTGAATCATGGTAAAGATAGAACGACGTACGTAACCAGTATCATCTTTATTCTCCTCCCAATTTTCGTTATTCTGAAGTGAATGGTGCTTTAAAGATGCTGGAGTGGATTTCTTGTAATAGCAGTTTTGATTAATGGCACACCCAGATCTTCGTCACTTGACCAGTGGTTTCTTGTGAGGGGTAACCTAAGATAACTGGAATATATTAGAACTCCAAGAACTGTTTCATTCATCTACAGAAAAGGTTTCGATTTTAATCCTTCCGGGCCGCAGAATATCGAACGTTTTCTTTCGCTGTGTAGTCATATATTTCTGGTGTTTGCATTTCCTCAAACATTTCAACAGGGCTGCGTTATTGCACAGCATCTTGCATTTTTCTAAAACATTCTAACTAATTCTTAATTCTTGGCTGAGCTTTTGTGTATTCAAGTATCTCTTTCGATGTAATCGAGGTGCTCCTCCCGCAAATATTTCAGGCCTAATGTAGAAAGGATTATTATTCGTATGAATGCAAATTCGTAATCTGGATATAGAAGCTGGAAGTTACAATGCATTTGTCCATAATTACCTTCTTTGTTTTTGATTTTCAAAGAGATATTCCCATCAGCAGGGCAACCGACCTGTACGACGGTACATTCTTTTTCTTTTCTGTCCCAGACAACAATATCTGACTCGTTATGCTTACCTTAGCATGAATGCACACCTGTTTCTGTCACAACAACCTCTCTTCACCTGGCACAGCATCACTTCTTCCAATGCTCCCTCCCGTCTGAAAGAATATTTGTCTTGCAAATTACTTGGTGACCCTGCAAATGTTGGTGCCAGGTAAAGAGCCACCAATCCACACTGTAAAGTGGTTGGTATTTTCGAAGGGCATCCAGCTGTAAACATCATGCCAAAACTGGCCTACTCTATGCTGGGGCCACGTAAAAGACACTCTTCCGGCCTGTTGGTTAGGAAAAGCATCCAGCCCTAAAATCCATGCTAAAATATACACTGAAGCCTTGTGCAGGCTTTTGCCTAGCCAGCTCCTGTCAAACCGTCCAAACCATGCCAGCATGAAAAGCAGACGTGAAATGATGAGGATTATGATGAAGATAACAAGGATGATGATGACGGCGACGACGATGATAATGATGATGACGATGATTCATCTATATTTTCAGCTGCCCTTAGAACGCCAATGGCTTCAATGTCTCTTTTATTGATTAGGTATTTAGTAGCAATCTCCCGTTCTTGGACTGTAAATGCATATCTTTTGAAGCCTAGTGTGATGTATCGGTCATGAGTCCAAAAGGGGTTTCGTTTCATCTCTGTGTTACTATCATCTTCAGGTCTACTAGAAACGTACTCATACATAGTCATTTCTTAGCGTTCCATTTTGAATCTGTTTGAAACGAAATTCATACTCATTTCATATATCTTTACCATCTACATTAAAACCTCCGTATTTTCAGTTCAAATATAACTTGATTCAGTTATGATGCTAATTTTAATACCTTGAACTAGGTAGTATCAAAAACAATAGAAAATCTCCTGCAACCTTTGAATAGAAAATATTGACCTTGAAACGGGGATATGTTTAACCATAGAAGAGGTACTCGGCAACAGAAAAATGCATTGATTTCTCAGATACATTGACCACAACACTTATGATTATTTCGTAACAGTGCAAATGTCTATGAAATAAAGAAACGGAGTTGAATCTTCATTACTTAATATGCTTTGTTTTTTCACATTTTTACAGATAACCAAATATGGCTGCCGTGCAGACGACAATAACAGCAACCAGTTCTCTTATTCTTTCAATCATTCTTATTATCACACTGACATTACTAAACATCGATGCGAAGGAACACGGCAATGATTGTGAAGTTAAAATCCCTCCCAATATCAGTGAGATTTTATTTCATTTAGTAAATTAGAAAAAGCGGTTTTCAATTTTGAAGTCCATTTATCAAACAAGACACTTGATGAACTTCTTAATCCTGTGCCATTGGATTATTTTGCAAATGCGAGGAGTTTTACGTGGATTCCAGATAAATCAGGCGCTTTAACTATATATAAAACTTTCCCCTATGATTTTTCAATGCGCACTTTTAATATGTTGGACGTCTACGTTGCTAAACAAAGGATTGATATCAATATCACTTGTGGAAAACAAAATATTCAGAGACACGATTTAATATATTTGATATTCGACGCATTGAAAAGAATCATATTTATGGACAAATTGCAAATGGCAGAATCTGGATACATGTGTTTTTATATAAATTTATCTCAAGACATGAAGACGAATAGCCCTGGCACATTTGAAGCCAACAAAAGAATTGGTAATAATCGAGAAATGTTGAAGAACTATTGCTGTAAACTCTATAAAAATGGAAGCTATTTTTATCACTCCAAATCTATTTGTTCAGGAAAGATTATTGAGAATGCTATGTTTCAGAATTTAGCACGTATCGCCGGTGCCGTTTTGTGGGCTATATTACCATTACTCATTAGTTTCGTATCAAAAGCGAAAGTACCTTTACATTCCCGTCAACTCAATCTGCCACTGTTTGCTCACGATGAATTCATATTTACAATTAAAAACACATTACCATACAAATCCGAGTGGATCAATGTAAAACATAATATTTACACATTCTCACATTTTCTGTCTTGGGTATTTTGTTTCCACAATTCCTCTTTCTTTGCCTCAAGACTAAGAAGATTCCTTTGTATTCTATTTTCACTTTCAGTACTCTTTCTGGATCTTTTGATGCATTACTTCTTTTTATATGAAACAATAGAAATTATTTACCAAGATGGTTTACCGTTGGGCTATCGCGCCCTAATATTAGGAATAACAGAAAGTTATGACAGTACAGATGGCTTCTTGGGGGGTCCGTTTTTGTGCTTCATCGGCTATATATTTTTTAGCTTTATTCTCTTCGTTCTTCCCAGTCGTTTAAGTGAGACTGTCGCGTATAATGCACTACATCAAAGATCCACTTTCACGTTTCTGATACAAAATATCACATTATTAGAGAAGTATGGCAGTTTAAATGTTTCTACACAACAGGATTATGATCTACTCTATGCAATAATGAAAGCTAATGTTTCTACAGCTTTAAACACAAATTTCTGGCATTTAATAATTTATACTTGGTTCAAACGTATAAAGAAAATTTGGTTATATTACTGCAGGAGAAATATTTTCTGGCAATTCATTGCGCTTTGGCTCTTTATTTCCATTACAATTTTATCTGCTGTATTTTCTGTCTGTGAATTATTTCTATGCTTCATTTATTATGGAATCCCATTTGTTTATCTGATTTTAACTTTACCATTAAGTTATTTCAGAGTTTATATTTACCCCCTGTATTTGAATCCTAACTATATTTTCAAGATTATTGCTTTCATTTTAACATTCATATCGTTTCCATGTTTTCTAGTGTGGGGAATTTATTCAATCTATATATTTGCAGTAAGTTTTGGTATCCTTTGCGAGTATGTATTTTCAATAGCTGTTGCAGTACTTGCTAAGCCTGATACTGTTGGTGATATATGGTTTGTTTCCATGTTTCTTCTCTATGGTATTGCAATCATAAAAGCTATCCAGAAACAGTATGACTTCATTCTGCTTGGATCCATAAAGCTTGCCAAAATTCTTCGTCCGAATTTAGTTCAGTCAAAATATGGGGAAGAATTCATGGATGCCAATTTGTTCAAGACAATTATTTACCATCATTTTCCATTGAGATTCGAGATTGGTAAATCCATTGTAAAACTGTTTCTAATCGTAACCTTTTTCTTTGCTTGCAACAATATAATAAGTCGAGAAGACTTGAACTTATCAGCATTCACAAAGATTACTTTGATATTGATGACGTCTATGATACCTAAATTATTGTCTATAGTAAATGCAGATCGTAGGTTAACAATAACCATGTTAGATAAAATGATCCAAACAATAAACTTATTTGAAGAATGAAATACATCACGGAGAAGCTTATCAAGTTATTTGATATTCTTCGATACGATGAAAAGTACATAAGTGTGCTTTATGGTTTATTAACTACACTGTATAACATAATAATAATAATAATAATAATATTAATAATAATAATAATAATAATAATGATAATAATAATAATAATAATAATAATGATAATGATAATAATAATAATAATAATGATAATGATAATAATAATAATAATAATAATGATAATAATAATAGTAATAATAATAATAATGATAATAATAATAATAATAATAATAATAATAATAATAATAATAATATTTATAATAATAATAATAATAATAATAATAATAATAATAATAATAATAATAATGATAATGATAATAATAATAATAATAATAATAATAATAATAATAATAATAATAATAATAATAATAATAATAATAATAATTATAATAATAATAATAGGGAAGGAGAAAGTAACCGTTAAAGACCCCCCTCCCATGGAAGAAGTTCAAAACTTTTGGGAAAGGATTTGGAGTGACGAGAAGACGTACAACATAAATGCAGACTGGATTATACAAACTGAAGGATCCTACCAAAATTTACAACAACAAGCATGGGAAGGCATCACAATAGCAGACCTAAGAAAGGCACTCACGAAGGCCCATATTGGAAATCCCCCGGTAAAGATAGGGTGCCGAATTTCTGGCTCTCATCGCTCCCATGCGCACACGGTTAGCTAATTCAGCTGCTCGATGGAATTATGAGAGATCCAAAGAAAACACCTGAATGGTTAGCAAGTGGTATTACCTACCTACTCCCAAAGAATAACGAAACCAAACTTCCAAAAAACTGTCGGCCTATAACCTGTCTATCCACCACATATAAAATCCTAACATCTATCCTGGCGGAGAAAACATATGCATTCATGAAGAAAAACGATATTTTCCCCATTGAACAAAAAGGGTGCTGCCGAGGCTCATACGGATGCAAAGATCAACTGCTAATTAATCGTATGATCCTTGAGAACTGTCACAACAAGCGCAGAAATCTCAGCTCCGCATGGATTGACTATAAAAAGGCCTTCGATAGTATACCGCATTCATGGATCTTGAAATCGCTGGACATCTTCAAAATTTCCCCTGTGATTTCAAACTTCCTGAAGCACAATATGTCGTTGTGGAATACGAATCTCCAATTATACCACTCTAATGGAGTACTTGCTTCAGAGAATATAAACATCAACTGTGGAATTTTTCAAGGTGACTCACTTTCACCTCTAATATTCTGCATAGCCCTAATACCCCTTACACGTGAATTAAACAGAACAGGGTATGGGTATAAAATTGTCAATAAAAAAATAAGCCATCTATTTTATATGGATGACTTAAAACTCTATGGTAAAGACGATAATGAACTTGAAGGCATATTGCGCACTGTGAAAGCATTCAGTGATGACATCGGGATGGAGTTTGGGCTTGAGAAGTGTGCCAAGGCCACTTTCCAGTAAGGGAAAGTGAAGACTACAAATTCAGTCGTGTTAGATGTTGACACAGTCATAAGAGAGCTTGAGCAAGAACAAACATACAAATATTTAGGGATAAATGAAGGCTCTATTATTCAGCATGCAAGCATGAAAGAGAAGATCAGGAAGGAATGTTATAGGAGAGTTCGAGCAGTCCTGAAATCAAACTAAATGCACGTAACAAGGTGTTAGCTATAAATTCCTTAGCAGTTCCAGTTGTTACTTATAGCTACAATGTGTTGAACTGGAATATGAGTGAAGTAAAGAATATAGATAGGAAAATACGCAAGCTGCTGAGTTGTAATAGGATGCACCACCCAAAGGCATATGTAGATCGCCTTTACCTCCCCAGAGCCCAAGGATGTCGAGGCCTGATCCAATTTGAACTAGCTTACAAAACAACCACAATTGGACTGGCCAAATATCTTGAAATAACGAATGACTGGATGCTAAAGCTCGTGGAAAATCACGAGAGACGAAAGAAGCTTCATTCTATCATAAAGGAAAGCAAAACATTTGCTATTGATCTCGTGCAAGATACCCAAACTGAACAACCCGAGGGAAGTACGGCAACTATTGTTTCAAAGAAGGTGAAAATAATGACAACGAAAAAAGCGCACGAGCAATTGGCTGATAGGTGGGAGGAGAAACCTCTGCACGGCAAATATGTGGTCCGTAGCAAACAAGCTGATGTTGACCAGAAGCAAACCCATCAGTGGCTACGGAGCTCAGGGCTAAAAGCAGAGAGCGAAGGTTTCATCCTGGCTGCTCAAGATCAAAGCCTATTAACCCGGAACTACCAGGCCAATGTGATGAAAAATGGAGCAGACCCAAAATGCCGATTCTGCAACGACATGATTGAAACAGTGGGCCACCTAATCTCTGGATGTAAAGTCTTAGCACTAGTGGAGTATAAATTAAGACGTGACAGAGTTGGCCAATATCTACACTGGCTAATTAGTCGGCATTACAATATCAAAACTGCCGACAAGTGGTATAATCACCACCCTGAGGCTGTAACTGAAGGAGAAAATGTAACCATTCTGTGGGACATTCCAGTACATACAGACCGAACCATCAAAGCCAATAAACCGGATATTGTTTTGAAAGACCAAAACAATAAAGTTTGCTTATTGATCGACATGAGCATCCCCTGTGATCATAATATCTCGGCGAAAGAATTTGACAAGCTCAGAAAATATAAAGACCTGTTCATTGAAATTGAGAAAATGTGGCATCTCAAGGCGGTTACATTACCAGTGATCGTAGGAGCACTAGGAATGATCAAGAAGGGAACCGAAAATTATATGAGAATGATCCCTGGCTTACCATCCCTGCAAGAAGTGCAAAAGATTGTCTTAACTGGTACATCACACGTATTGAGAAGAGCATTGTCGATGTGAGAACTATTACTACCCATGTATTTTAATTTAACTTTATTCTATAAAAAAAAATGAACGAACTAGTGAGTTTAGTTTAATGGCCTACCAATGTATACTATGAGTTTCTTTGCCCTAGGATTCGGGAAGACACTCGGCAAGAAATAGAAGCAAATAGAAGAAAAACCCATAAACAATAATAATAATAATAATGATAATAATAATAATAATAATAATAAAATAATAATAATAATAATAATAATAATAATAATAATAATAATAATAATAATGATAATAATAATAGTAATAATAATAATAATAATAATAGTAATGATAATAATAATAATAATGATAATGATAATGATAATTATAATAATAATAATAATAGTAATAATGATAATAATAATAATAATGGTTCTGGGCATTCTCACAGTCACAAACACACTCATGTATCTCCTATACATAAATACATACATACATACATACATACATACATATATATATATATATATACATATATATATATATATATATATATATATATATATAATATATATATATATATATTATATATATATATATAATATATATATATATAAGTACATTAAAAGGCTTCTAAAGGAAGAAGTGAGTACTAGATACACAAAAGTTGGATAAATTCAGTGAAATGAAACTTACATTTCACTGAATTTATCCAACTTTTGTGTATCTAGTACTCACTTCTTCCTTTAGAAGCCTTTTAATGTACTTATATATGAATAACATATAGCCTATGGCTAAAATGTCTTTTGTGCTAGATCACCGGCGATAATAATTTTTTTTATCGCATTTTGACTATGTATATATATATATATATATATATATATATATATATAATATATATATATATATATATATATATATATATATATATTATATATATATATATATATATATATATATATATATATATAATATATATATATATACATATATACACAATACTTCAAGCGAACTACAAAACAATACAAATATGTAAGAAAAATTATAATAAGAAGAATTATAATTGAAGTTATGTATTGTCATTCTCATCAGTGTGAAGAATTTAAGGAAGAACATCAAAAATAATTATTAATTAAAATGAAGGAAAACTAAATTATTTAATAGGGAAAATTTAACCGAATATTTATAAATAAGTTGTAAAAATGAAAAAAATTATATGAGGAACGAGAAAGGAAGACATATCAATGTATATGCAAGTCTCTCTCTGCAAAAAATCTATAACTTTAAATGTCTAAAGGATAATTGGAAAAAATAATAGTAAAAGATCATAGTGTAAACAAGAAGACAAAGACACGTGTCTAGCATATATAAACATCACGTTCTTTTTTAAATATATCCTTTAGACATATTAAGTTATAGATGATTATTGCACAAATAGACTTGCAGACACATTGATATATTTTGCATTTTCGTTTCTCTTATTTTCCCCCTTTTACAACTTATTTGTAAATATCCAGTGAAATCTTCCCTATTACGCCATTTGTGTTTCATTCTTCATTCTCATTCATAATTTTTTTTGATATTCTTCCTAAATTCTCCACACTGGGGAGTATGAAAATACATAACTTTAACTATAATAAAACTTTAACAACAATAATATTTTCTTACATATTTGTATTGATCTTTGATCGTTCGTATGTATTAAATCCAATTTTGATTTTTTAACATCTTTTCTCCATTTTTATAACTGTTTATACTATCTTTATATTGCTCGCTCTCTCTCTCTCTCTCTCTCTCTCTCTCTAGATATATATATATATATATATATTATATATATATATATATATATATATATATATATATATATATATATTATTTGAGGGAATAAAATCCAAACTTACAAGGAAAAAGAATTCAATTTAGAAATACTAAAGCTAAGTCTGATTTTATTTTATCGTTTCTATATTTCATTTGATTATTGTACTGCTGTGAATTTCATATTATTGTTGTTATTACTTTTGTTTGGTGTAATATTTTTATTTATTTATAGTTTCTTGATAGTATTTTTTACGTCCGATGTTTGATTGTTATAAAAGATTTTACGTTTTACATATCATTTAATTTGAGAATGTATAATGGTTAGACTTTATTTCTTATTATCATTAGATAATATTTTCATTAAATTGTACTTTTTTTAAATATACTAGTTTTTATTTTAATATAACGTTTATGTTTAACTTTTTATCGTGTGATATATTAAATCTATAGATTTTATACATGGATATTAATATAACGAATTTATATAATGGATTTGAGTGTATTTGTACTTTTTCAAAGTTTTGATTGTATTTTCATTAATGAAATTGATTGAGTTGATTAATTAGACGCTTATCCTTTTGTTTTTCTACCTACTATATACGTTATATTATTTTTGTAATTTACTTAATCTTTACTTTTTAATTGTTATTTTAATTTTAACTTTTCTATTATATGTAATTTTCTAAATGGTGTAATTTAATTATTCCTTTTGAATTGATAAAAGGTGTTTTCTTCTAATATTATATATATATATATATATATATATATATATATATATATGTATGAATTTAAAATAATAAGGGTGAAAGTTTGATTATTAACTTGATTAATATCAATTTAAATCCAATTGTCTAGCATATTGAAAAATTACATTACATATATATGAGAGATGACCACTAAGTGGCTATCCATTGTGCTAGAGCAAGACCATAGTGGATCAACTTCTAGCATAATGGATGTCCTCATAGTGATCATCCCTCTTATGTATATACACACATCTGTCTGTACTTGACTCCCGCCTTCGCTGTGAAAAGGAATCAATGTTTTCCCTTCATTATTTTGCTCCTAATGGTCATAATTCGTCACTTCTCTTCATCTCATACCCAACCCACTCAGATTAGCACACACGTCCCATATTCGACTGCCCATCTCCTCCACCCACACCGGCTAAATAGGTATCCTCACCATACACAACAATACACACAATGCACACACTAGCTTAGTCGTACACATACACACACACACGTTCAAATATATCCCCAGATGCCTATGCGTTTGCACACACACATAATAAACGCCACACAAATACAAATTTCATACGCCCAGACACATTCTAACCAGCACATGAAACACATCACTCTTTTATTCTCTCCCGCTTTTTTCCCCATTCACTCCTTTCTTACGGAGAGCATCGGTCCGAAACATCAAAAAATTATCGATAATAATGATAATAATAATAATAATAATAATAATAATAATAATAATAATAATAATAATAATAATAATAATAATAATAATGCTTTCTAGTGGAGACATAAAACCTGAAATTTGTGGGGCGTTCACTAGTCGATTATATCGACTCCAGTATTTCACTGGTATTTCATTTATCGACTTACATGCACACGCACACGCACATATATACATCTAAATGTACAATCTGAAAAACAATTCTTCATTGCTTAATATTTTCTTTCTGTCTGGTTTAATCCAGGTTTTTGTTTATTTTGTTTCGAATCGAATAAAGAATTTATTTTGATATCGACTATAACGTTGTTTGTCTTTCTTCTCGGAATCCATGTCTCTGGGCGCTTTGTCATACTTCTCTCAAAGCATTTCCGTATTTGTGTGTGTAAATGAGGGTGTGGTTGTGGGAGGGTGTGTGTATATATGTGTATTACTCAAACAGTTGAGACTCATTGTTGGGTCTGTCAAAAGAATTGAAAAATGAACAACCCTCAAAATCAAGAATTTAAAGGAATTGCAAATGAATGCAAACATGAATTTCAAAACAAAACGTCACATCTTCTGCATTACTTGCCTACAATTCGACGAGAATTACATTGGAGGAACAGAAACAAATTTCACCAACCGTGTGAACGTCCTCAAATAGTAAATTAAAAATTCATCTTTTAGAAATTGTCCACGTAATAAACATGTAAACATTTGTGCAAATGGAAAATAGAAAATATTCCCTTTTTACAAAATAAAAGACGAAAATGTCCAGCTATGAAAGGCACTGCATAAGTCTTCTCAATCTGAAGCTAAACCCGAAATCGTCAACCCCATAAACAAAAACAACTTTCTCTACACGCATTACCCCAGAACATGTGTTTTGTAGAAGTTCAACAACGAAAGCGGTTACATACAAAATACAGACAAAGGCTTTGTGACATTCTATTCTCTAAATAACTTTTAAACAGTTAATAAATTTCAAAAGTAATAAAAAAAACACTAAAAGAGAATGAGTCAAACCCAGACACAATAAAATTTTAGAAGAACTTTCATTAAACATTGGGACAATATCAAGTATATTTAGAAAGACTCTTACACACACACACACACATACACAGACACTGACACACACGCAAACAAACACACACTCATCAAGAAGACGGTGCTGCTGTATGGCCGCAGTGAAATGATTTAAACAAGTAAAAGAATAAAAGATTATATACATATCCTCGGTGCCACAGCCGTTTTTGCCGTCTCCATCCTGAATCCAGCGCACCTCTACATCTAGTAAATACTGTATTTGGAAAATATACTTTCAGAACTCCTGTATCCGCCGCCAATGTGAATATCTCGCTCTCAGGCCATATATATATATATATATATAATATATATATATATACATATGATAACGAGGATTTAAAACAGAACCGGTCCGTAACATCATCCGAATATAAGAAGCTTTTCAAGTCGATGGAGACGCCACCACCTAACCCCAGACTGAAGAAATTTGAGGACGACTTATGGGGCATTGTAAGGAGCATTAAATTCAGGAAGTCGCCCCGTAGGAATAAACACCTCAGATACCTAGGGAAAATTACTAAGGATATCAACAGCTCAGACGGAATCCTGGTCCAATCTGACAAAACAAGGAACACTTACAAGATACCTATAAACCAGTACTTAGAATTACTCAGGAAAGAGATCCAGAAGAACTATAGAACTACAAATAAGAATACAATGAGAAGAGTTAACTTGGAGATTAAGAAAATTATGGTAAATTATGGGCTTCAAATGAGAACACAACCGCTTAACCCAAGACAACCTAGATTCATCGTTAAGGACCACAAACCAAATTTCCACACCAATCCAGCATTAAGGCTCATATGCCCTTCTAGTTCCGACATCGGTTCCATCAGTACGTACATTTTAGACAAATACATTTCTAGTTTAGTTAATAAGCTTAAGCTTAACCCTTGGGCGAACTCCTCGCAAGTCGTAAAGTGGTTCTCTTCTATCCCTAATAAAAACAGAACTAAGTTCATTCAGTTCGATATTGCTAATTTCTACCCCTCGATTAACCCTAGCGTACTCAATAAGGCCCTGTGGCATGCACATAATAAGGCAGGCCTCACAAGAGAAGAAATTGATATAATTCTAGTCGCCAGAAAATCCTTTATACAGTTTGAAGACAAGTTATGGGTTCGTAAGGATACTCCCAACGAGTTCGATGTACCTATGGAAAGTTCAGATAGCGCCCAGATTGCCGATTTGGTCGGAATCTATATTCTCTATGAATTATCCGACCAATTCCCGGACATCGGAGGCGGCCTATATCGTGACGATTGTCTGTTTTACCTACAGAACACCCCGAATAGAATGATACAGAAAACTAAAAGTAGATTAGCTAGGTTCTTTAATAGGATGGGCATGAGCATAGTTTTTGATAACGAACTTAGCAAGGCAAATTTCTTAGATGTCACACTAAACCTGCATAGCGATTCTTACTGCCCCTACCACAAACAATTGTCCTGAACTAATAGCGAAACAATTGTCCTGAACTAATCTGCATTTTTGTTATTTTTATTTGCCTTGTTCGTTTGCGCTAGTAGTCGTGCTAACTTTCATCGGAAACAATTCTTTGTGGCTGAAACCTAGCGGATCTATTTTTAGTGCTAGAGTCGACCACATAGTGGTTACTCTCTTATATTTATGTAAAAATTTATCGAAATCCAGGTTTTTTAAGCACTAAGCCACTTGGTGTTAAATGGATGTACTATTAAATTAGTATCCAATTTTCTCACCCTTATTAGTTGATTATATATATATATGTACATGTAATATGTACACACACATATATACACATATATACATACATACATATATACACCCATACACATATACACAAACACGTACATAGTGCGGGTGTGGCTGTGTGGTAACACACTTGGTTCCAAAACACATGGTCCTAGGTTCAGTCCCACTGTGTGGTGACTTGGCATATATCTTCTGCTATAATCTCACACCAACCAAAGCCTTGTCAGTGGATTTCGTAGACAGAAACTGAAAGAAATCAATCGTATATATATGTATGTATATATGTAAGTGTATGTGTGTGACTTTATTTCTGTGTTTCGCCCTCATCACTGCTTCACAACTGCTGTTCGTTTATTTACATCCCCATAACTTACTGGTTTCACAAGAACAAACTAACAGAATAAATACTAGGCTTATCAACATGAAAAAAGCACTAGGCTATCTCATATTTTTGTTTGCCCACTCAGGTGTATCTATCAATTTATCTTTGTGTGTGTGTTTCTATATATATATATAATTGACACAAACATACACGCACGCACACACACACACACACACACACACACACACACACACACACACACACACACACAGATATATATATATGTATATGTATATGTGCACATTCATATCTTTTATATCAAAGTCAATGTCTTTATGTGTGTTCGTGTGTCACTTATACATTCGAAAACTGCTGCACCGATCATCATAAAATTTGGAACACAAAGTCCAACCCTAGAGAGAAGGGTAATGCTGTGTGTTTCATACAATTTCATGGACTAAAATTACTAAATGGATCCTTATGATATTTGACACTTATATTCAATGCATTAGTGCAGGTAAAATACAAAATGTTTGGCTTGAATTTCAAATGGCTTAAAGGGGGCAGAACCCCCGTGAAAATTCATAAATTTTCGATGTTGATGAAATTTCAGCCATGGGTAATTAACACACATCAAGAAGTATTCTCAAATTTTCCACTTCACATGAGGATTCTAAGACACCCTAATGGGGGCCTTAACTCCCAAATTTTAGTCATTTCTTTTATGATCCAAAACTAAGTCAAAAGTACTGAATGGATCTTTACGAAATTTGGAAATTAAATTCTATGCATAACGGCCATAACCCCCATGGCAATTCATGTATTTTTGCTGTTGATGAAATTTTAACTATAGATATTTGATACAAATGAAGTAATATAAAATTTCATCTTCTTACAAGTTAGAAAGACCCCTTCATGGGGACTTAACACCCACAATTTAGTCATTTTATCTAAGCAAAGACGAATGGAGTTGTGCTCTTGGAAGCTGTGGGGCCATCCGAGCATATCAGATAAGCATTATTTGTAATTCAATGGTACAACAGTGTAACAGTTTGCTTTGACATACACTTAAATTGTGATTTCTGCAATGTGCTGCATAAATTGTCAAGTAAATGAGAGGCATCTTTGTTTCCACTAATTCAGTTGCAAAGTGTGGAGTAAAGTTATTTGATAGCAGACCTCCTTTCAGTCTTTTTATTATCACTGGGTCACACATAGTCCCTAGATGGTAACATTGATTTCAAGGCCTTCCCAGATGAGTGACTGGTTATTCAAAGACATTTATAGATTGTAAATTTATTCTGTCCAGTTACGTATCAGCATAGTGGTCATTTGTAAATTCCAACTTTCATTTCTCCTTGGCCATCACGTCACATAGTTGTTAATGTTTATTTCAGATGGGTCACGCCCTACCAATTGCTATAGATTCGTAATGCATCTTACGGCTGTGCCTGTCACCTGGATGGTGAGGAATCCTACATTGGGAGTGGTAACGACTAGGGTACTGTAGCTGACTGCTTATTGTTATCATTCATCGTTTGGTTTCCTGTAGCTTTGCTCCCTTCTACAAATCCAGTGAACATATATTTCCTATTTCAAAGAAATTCAAGCTGTACATATAAGACCCAAGTAAAAAAGATTCTCAAAAGTTCAACTTCTCTGGTTGACATTAAGACCCCCACCCCCAATAGGGGCCTTAACATTTTAGAGCTC
>NC_042997.1:205031021-205058521 GCF_006345805.1 Octopus sinensis | reverse complement strand
ATAACGGCCTCCCATCTCCACGCCACCAGTGTTACCCAAGGGAAAGGCAAAGGGGTCGATACAGCTAGGTACCTGTGACGTCGCAACTCATTTCTACAGCGGAGTGAACTGGAGCAACATCAAATATATATATATATAACGTATAGTAAATAAAGAAATGAACACATACTAAATGCACAGGCGAACAGAAAACACACAAAGTCACGAAATCTTCGTCAGTTATCGGCAAGAGGAGTCAAACGCAATTTCAGCCATTATCGATAATATTGTTTCCTCTCTGGAAGCACCAGCAAAAGACTTGCCGGGAATGGGATCAAAATATAACAAAATGAGACGGGATCAAGACGAAACCGTTAGTGGACGGTCGAAGGACAAAACAAACAGAATAAGGGCTTAGAACCACACGAAGACAACAATTAATAATGATAATAATACATATAGGGAAGAAAATAGCCTTGGGGCTGCAAGACAAGACGAAAGTGGGTAACACGAAGGAGAAATGAAAACTGTCCTAAGGAACGTGAGGGATATAGCGAGGAGCTCAGAAAATCGTGACCAGTGCGGTCGAAGGCAACGTAAAAAATTATATGACACCACCATAGGTCGTCACGGGTCACATGATAGTTGGAAGAGGGTAACAGATAAAGAGATAGAGAGAGAGAGGGGGGAAATAAAGAGGAGAAAAGTAAAGGAAAGAAACATGGAGACACAAAAATATCCCAAGAAATTAAAGAGTGCGTGCGTTACATAAATAACAGGAAGACAACAAACGGAAAATATGACATGCCTATATATATATATATATATATATATATATATATATATATTATATATATATATATATATATAATTAATTAATAAGGTGAGAGAATTAGATACTAATTTAATAGTATATCTATTCAACACCAAGTGGCCCAGTGCCCCGAGAAACCTGGATTATTATAATATTTTATAATATATTATAATATTTTATACAAAAATAAATATAAGAGAGTGGTCACTATATGGCTCACTCTAGCACTAGTAAATCCAAAAGGTTTCAACCACAAAAATACATGTTTCCCATGAAAGTCAGTACGAATGTTAGCTCACACGAACAGGGCAAATAAAAAATAACAAAAATACAGATTATTTTGGGACAATTGTTTCGCTATTAATGAATTAAATGTAATTTTACTCACAAAAAATCCACTTGTAGCTCCTCAGCCAAAACTATCTGGATGAAATCCACTCAATCACACGCCAGATTTTACCATAACGATAAATACACGTGTGGTTCAATTGATTACATCCGACGTTATAATTCAAATGCCCCTACCAACAGCGCGCCAAACTTTCACGGAAACAAATACTACATTTAGAAATAAATGTAGCATAATTATAATTAATTAATAAGGGTGAGAGAATTAGATACTAATTTAATAGTATATCTATTCAACACCAAGTGGCCCAGTGCCCCGAGAAACCTGGATTATTATAATATTTTATAATATATTATAATATTTTATACAAAAATAAATATAAGAGAGTGGTCACTATATGGCTCACTCTAGCACTAGTAAATCCAAAAGGTTTCAACCACAAAAATACATGTTTCCCATGAAAGTCAGTACGATTGTTAGCTCACACGAACAGGGCAAATAAAAAATAACAAAAATAAAGATTATTTTGGGACAATTGTTTCCTGTTCGTGTGAGCTAACAATCGTACTGACTTTCATGGGAAACATGTATTTTTGTGGTTGAAACCTTTTGGATTTACTAGTGCTAGAGTGAGCCATATAGTGACCACTCTCTTATATTTATTTTTGTATAAAATATTATAATATATCTAACGGTGATTCTGGAATTTTATTTTCGTTTCTTTATTTGGATCGGATTCCTCAGTCACCAAATTTATCAAATTTTTATAAACTAGAAAGAAGAGGAAACGTTGCGTATCCATTTCCGTAAGTATAAACTCTAAGTAGAATGGGAATTTCTGGACACCTGTAAAAAATTGGAAAAGTGAAGAAAACAGATAGGTTTGTTCTACATCAACTGAACGAGATTTGAAAACAAAAAAAAAAAAAAACAGAAGCCTCTAAATGTGCTTCTTATTGCTTTCCCGACTAGAAAAAGACCATTTTTGGATCAAATCCTTACTTGTGATGACAAATGGAAACTCATTGACAACAGCAGAACAGGACAGTGATTAAATGCAGGAGAGTCACCTAAACGCACCATTGCACCCTAAAAAGTTGGTTGTCATTGTATGGTCGTCCGCGAAGGGAGTTATTCATTATTCATATTTGCAACAAGGGAAAACGGTAACAACAACATCGTATTGCTAGGAAATTGATTGTATGCGTGAGAATTTGAAAAAGAAGCAACCCAGAATAGTGAAGAGAGATGGCCCAATTTTGCTCCACGACATTGCACGTGCTCACTCTCCACAAGCTACGGTCCAAATGTTGCAAATCCGGAATTATGAGATTTTGCAGCATTCTCTGATATCTCTCCAACTAATCATCACTTATTTAAGCATATTGCCTATTTCATAAACAATAAAACATTCGTAAAGAGAGAAGAGGTGATTGAAGCATTCGGACAGTTTAACAGCAAATGATGGATTCCCTTTTTAAAGATGGAAAATATGACATAGACAAAACTTTGGTAAATGAACAGGGATCATACTTTGATTAAATGAATCAGTTCTCCAACATTTCTGAAACATTTTATTGTTAGCTTTCAAATACGACAATTCATGTAAAACAACCTAATATTAAGCTAGGAACTTTTCCATTTGAACGGCAGATCGAGAAATTAATTTTTTGTAACTAAACACTTTCAAACTTAAGATTAAACTCAAAGAGTGACTGTATTATCACTGATAGAATACAGTGTCTCAAAGGCATATTCCAAGGGAACAGCCTTCTGTGATCTTTATATTTCCTGTAAACCCCATGTCATTCATGTTAAAGAAGTCTGTAGGATATCTCACTGGTTCACAGGGAAACAAAAGTATCAGAATTACACACTGTTTCTTTGTGACTGACCTAAAACGTTATGCAAAGAATATGCATGAGATGAAAAAGAGCCTTGAGCTAGTTACGACATCCTCAAAGGATGTAGGGTTAGATTTTGGTCAGGATAAATGTTGTTATATAGTTGTGAAAAGGAGGAATGCTATAAACTAGACTAGTAGCATCTCCGTCAATAATTTGAATGTTTCCCCTGTATCTGGTATCTAGGGGTGGATGAAAATATATCTTACAATGGCACCTGTAACAAAACACGTGTCACTAAAGAATATTACAGCCGAATTAAGAAAATTTGGACCTCACATCTATCTGCATTCAATAAAACACAATGTGTTTGCAGTGTCAGTACCCGTACCAATATTTGAGATGCTTGATTGGACGCTTGATGAGATCCTAGCAATTTGTGTGAAAACCCGAAAAATATGAACAACAAAACATAATTTCCACATAAACAGTGACGTAGATAGCCTCTACCTGAAACGAAAACAAGTGGCAGAGGTTTAACATCGATCCAAAATGCCTTTGGATGTCACATCATATCCTTTCGGCAACATCTTTTAACCGCCAAGTGTCGAAATGCATCCCTTGACCAAGTTTGCATACATGAGGCTGATAACATCATAAGACTTGAGCAGCATTCCTTGTCTGAGAACCTAAAGTACATACTCACACGACTCTACCGCAGCGTCTCATCAGATGAAAGGATGAGCCTATGTAAGCAGAAGACCATGCATGGATATGATAGTAGAAAGCTTTGTGATGATAGTAGCATCGATCATCAAAGCAGTTTATCATGGACCAATAGCCGGATTACTACCTCCCACTTTGAAGGATATGCATTTGTTATCGAGGAACAGGAAATATCAACCAAGTACCTGGTGAACAAAAGGGATGGAGATACAGAAAAAGCCTTCAAATGTGGCAAACGATGCAGACTTTGTGGAGTTCACACTGAAGATATCACCCACATCATAAGCAGTTGTCCGAAAATGTCATCACGGTATTATCTACCGATGAGACATGATGTTGTAACTAGGACACTCTATAATGAAATCCGTGGTAAGCATAATCCCAAGAAGAAAGAAAAAAGAATCCACAATATGGTAGATGCCATAGCCACTCATAATAAAAAGGAATACCGGTGGAATGTGCCAGTGAAGACCTCAGTAAAATATAGGAACAACAGACCTGATATAATGATTTGGGATAGAGAAGAGAAACTGTGCACAGTTGTGGAAATTAGCTGCCCAGCGGATGTTAACATAAAGCGGTAGATCAGTGAAAGAGAGAACACCTCTGCTGAACTATTGAGAAATCTGCAGTTACTCTATCCAGATTACAAGTTCAGGTTCATACCTGTAATTATTGGGGCACAGGGATATGTAACACACTGCCTAAATACCAATTTTGAGAAATTAGGCTTCTCAAAACCAGAAAGGAGAAAGCTAATTCGAAGATTACAGATCCAATCCATCACTGGAACTGTAAAAATCTGGAAAACTTTCCAGAAGTTTATCATTTAAATATATATGAGTATGTCTAGATATGTAACTATATGCATGAGAATACATAAAAACATACAAAAATACAGATCTTCACACACAACATTCATACATACGTACATACATAAATAAATACATACATACATGCACACATACATACATACATACATAAATAAATACATACATATTCATACATACATACATACATACATAGAGACAGACAGACAGACAGACAGACAGACAGACAGGCTGGCTCGAAGTGACACGTCGCGTATTTAGTATGGAAGACTATTTATGGAAGATACGATGAATACTATCTCCATCTTTGAAGCCCTGTTAAATAACTGGTTAATCTTCAGAAGAATTAACTGAAGGAGCCTTTTATTAAAGATCGTATTGATTTTCGACTGAAACTTGAATTTAGCATGCAGAGATTTACTACAAACAACATGGCTGGACACAACATCAACAACAACACAACCAAGGAACAGAACAAAAACAACAGCTCAACAGATAAACAGATTCTTTCTAGCTTTAGTTAGAGAAGAAACCCTAACCACAAAACTCATTTTGTTTTCTTGGATTTATGAATTGAGGACAGATTTATTAATTGTTATGGAAGAGCTAAACAAAACCCTTTTGTTGGATGTTTGATCAGATTGGAACCATACATGGACGATCCGCATCCACAACTAAATCATTTTACTGCGAAACAATTACGCCAACAAGCAACATTTGTGGGACGTAGGAAGAAAGTTTGTAGCCGAACGGAACAAAACCTTGAAATATCGGGAACTGACATTGAACTGTCTCTTCCAACTTATGGCGTTTGAGATGTTTGAAGGAAGTGAACCGCTAACAACGAAGTTCTTGTCATCGTTGGCAGCTCGCTTAACCGAGGCGTCGGGTGATGCCTGTGATGGCGTTTGGCTTTTCCGATGCCTTAGCCTCGCCTTCGATCCTGATAATGCAGTGAAGTGTTGACTCGCTTCAGTAGGTTCCGTTGGGCTTTGTGGCGTTTGACCAACTGAAGAAATTGGAGCTGCATTGATGTTTTCTTTCTCTTTCTTTTTCTTCCCTTTATAGTTCTTCTTTTCTTTGTCTTTCTTTTGTAAAAAAATTAAATATTATAGAATAATCAGGACTACGACGTTGAAACCCCTATGTGGTTTCGCAGTTAATAACATTACAACAAATACTATACAGCCTACCAGCTAAACTACGTCACAAGCTAAAATAACTAACCATTGACCCTCTACTATGACCATGGTAAATAGCAGGCACAACCGCAACGATTATTATAGAAGTTGTAATAGTAGTGATAGTAGTCAGGGGAGGAGTTATGAACATCACAGAAACTTCTTCACGAGAAGACAGAGACTTCTTCTGGGTGAAAAGGTGTTAAACACCAAAAATAACAATAACAAACCGGGAAGGAAAGGAAACAGCATTTAAAGGGTTTCCAACCCCAGAGAGAAAAAGAAAACCCGATTGATTCATGGTTTATCCTCAGACAGACACCTCGTCTCACAGTAAACTCCTCCAAAGAAAACAAAATACTAAAAACAACAGCCACATATCTCTCAAATCCTTCCTTCAATTCTTAGAAAGGAAATACATTGGTGGACAATGCATATGAATAGAGAGGGTGGTGGTCAAGGTTAGAATGTCTTGTATCATAGATCTACTCCCGCAACACTGACATGTTGCTAAACCAAGAAAATAATAATTCTCTTACCTTTTGCGAGTCTCTCGATTTCAATGATATACGTACAACAAATACTAGGAAACAAAAAGTAAGCCAATTTCTTAAAAGCATCAATAATATTTCTCAACCAACAAAACAACCTTCCTCTGAGCTTTCCTGATCAAAACAGAACCCAAGTGGTGGTAGACAGACTGTATTATCAGAACTATGCCTGAATAGGTGTAAACTATTTCCTGTGCATGTGAAATATATAAATATATGCGTAAAATTGTAAATCTATATCTGTAAAGAATACATTAACATCATTCCTGCGGATAACCCATTTATATATATATATATATATATATTATATATATATATATATATATATATATATATATATAGTTATTTATTTATTTATATCCAAATTCACCTCAGCAACTTTAGTCCCACCAAGAAAAGTTAATTAAGTAGATTTACTACTTTTAGTAAAGTGGGTTTTCCAAAAATTTATATTTATCACAAGAAAACTAAACAAACATGCCTTTAACGACATTTCTCTTGACAGTCATATCCAATTTGATCATCAGATGCCAAAATGAAAGACGAAGAAGAAGCATGAAATTCTATGAGAGAAACGAGCTCAGAGTGAAATTTGGTAAAAAATGGAGAAATGTGTAAAAAAGAGAGCAGCTGATTGGTCTGTACCTCCATTAGCTGTTTCAAGAATTCTGAAAAGAATTGAAAAATCCTGGAAATTACTTAAGCCGTGATCGCTCGGGAATACCACAAGTAACAACACCTCAAACTGGTCATTTTATCTACCACTTTACAAGAGCAAATCCTTTCTCTTCTGCAAGTGAGAGACAAGCCCAGTTACCAGAAAATAATAACAAAAAACAACACCAAGATTATCAACAATTGAGGACCGTTTAGTAAAAAGTTTAAAGCTCAGAACCAACCAGCAAAAACAAAAAGAAAAATTTTAAACAGATAATAAGCGCAGGAGTGGCTGTGTGGTAAGTAGCTAGCTTACCAACCACATGGTTTCGGGTTCAGTCCCACTGCATGGCATCTTGGTCAAGTGTCTCCTACTATAGCCTCAGGCCGACCAAAGCCTTGTGAGTGGATTTGGTAGACGGAAACTTAAAGAAGCCTGTCGTATATATGTATATATATATATATATATATATATATATATATATATATATATATATATATGCGTGTGTGTGTGTGTGTGTTTGTGTGTTTGTGTGTGTGTGTTTTCCACCCAACATCGCTTGACAAACGATGGTGGTGTGTTTGCGTCACTGTAACACAGCGGTTCGGCAAAAGAGACCGATAGAATAAGTACTAGGCCTAGAAAGAATAAGTCCTGTGGTCGATTTGCTCGACTAAAGGCGATGCTCCAGCATGGCCGCAGTCAAATGACTGAAACAATAAAAGAGTATAGAGTAAAGAGAGTAACCAAGAAAACTATTCAAAATCGAATTAAATTTCGGGTAAGTATTTCTCTTGCAGTTGTCTGGCTAAGAAAATAGCATCAGTAATGCTTCTCCCCGTGGCAAAGCTAATCTGGTTTTTGTCCAGTCTAATTCTGTTCCTAACCGTAACCCTAACCAATTCAATGGATCACACTAATGTTTACTGATGAAATATTAATTCCTAAATACCAAAGCTATAAGCCTCAGGTAAGAAGAGCAAAAGGTGAGCAGCTGAATGTAAAGTATACAGGTTTTAAATGGGACATTGGTTCCATCATCGACATTCCAATGACGGAGCTTTGTATGTTTGTTAGAAAACAGCCTCTTCTTCAGGAGAATGTCAAGTATTAAAACCAGGAGAGAAACATACGTACATACATATATACATACATACATACATACATACATACATACATACATACATACATACACACACACATGCATTCATATACACACATACACACTTACACGCTCGCACATACACATAGATACCTACATACATACATACAAGCATGCACACATACACACATAGATATATATATGCATACATACAAACACATACATGCTTGTGTACATACATACTCACACATAATGCATGCATACACACATACATAGATGCAGGAATGTTCCTTTAGGGATAGAATCACATAGATAGAGCGAGAGTAGGGAGAGAGAGAAATATAGAGCGACAGAGGTAGAGGCATTGAAAGGACAACGGAGAGAGAGAGAGTCATTATCAGGGAGAGATATATACACAGTGATAGAGGGAGAGAGATTAGATGTAGAGACATAAACACAGACAGACAGACGGACGGACGGACGACGGACGGACGGACGGACAGACAGACAGACAGACAGACATACAGATAGATAGATAGATAGATAGATAGATAGATAGATAGATAGATAGATAGATAGATAGATAGATAGATAGATAGATAGTTATATAGACATAGAGAAAGGGTGAAAGATTGAGGGGCAGTGAGAGAAAGGATGAGAATGACGGTTGATGGGAGACATATACATGGCTATGGTACATTTAACACAGAGCTCCTTGTTAATAGGGAAACTGTAAGGAATCTCTATGGGGAAACTGGACCCATGTCTCTCCATAACTGAAACAGGAAAAGTAAGGCAACACCATTTGCAGGGATTCCAACCCCAGAGAGAAAAAGAAAACCAGATTGATTCATGGTTTATCCTCAGACAGACACCTCGTCTCACAGTAAACTCCTCCAAAGAAAACAAAATACTAAAAATAACAGCCAAATATCTCTCAAATCATTCCTTCAATCATTAGAAAGGAAATACACTGGTGGACAATGCATATGAATAGAGAGGGTGGTGGTCAAGGTTAGAACGTCTTGTATCATAGATCTACTCCCGCAACACTGACATGTTGCTAAACCAAGAAAATAATAATTCTCTCACCTTTTGCGAGTCTCTCAATTTCAATGATATACGTACAACAAATACTGGGAAACAAAAAGTAAGCCAATTTCTTAAAAGCATCAATAATACTTCTCAACCAACAAAACAACCTTCCTCTGTGCTTTCCTGATCAAAACAGAACCCAAGTGGTGGTAGACAGACTGTATTGTCAGAACTATGCTTGAACCGGGGTAAACTATTTCCTGTGCAAGTGAAATATACAATCAAAATCTATAAAGCTGAAATGCGAAAAATTTGTTTGCCTCATTTGGGGATGGGAACGGTTTAAGGGCCGGTAGATGAAGTCAGATTGGCTCCATAATTTACAGAGACATATAAAATGAGGTGATGAAGCAACTGCACTAGGTTAGAAACCCTTATCTCAAAAGCTGTGGTTACTAGGGCAACAAAACCCAAACTTTGACAAGTGTTTGTTGTTTCTCTCTTTTGGATATCAGTGTTTTTCTTCTACCAGTGCAATCAACTTGGTATGTTTACTTCTCCGTTGTAAGTTTGATAGTAAAAGTCAATAAGTTACCTACATAGAAAGTCAGTTTTGGGTTCTACCATCCGACAATCAATTCTCTTTTGGCTGCTTTCTTCTCTACAGCTTTGTTACAATCACAAAATTCCCACCATTGATCCCTTTGGTTTCTGTTTAAATCGAGAGACAATAATTCCATCATATCGTTTCTCAAAACCTGCAATCTGAATCAAACCCTTTACTTCTCCCCAGATTTTCCTTCCCAATGAACGACCCCCTACTTTCCTGTGAACGAGTATCTGTGACATTCATTGATTGACCCCCCTCATATCTCATTGAGCAACTGATTGGTTGCGATGTAATTATTGGTTAATTAATTTATTCTCATCTCCTCTTCCTGCTACCACGTTTCTACTCTCAGCTCTCCGCTCCTCTTCCAGACTAATTCATTTATACTCATTTCATCTGTCTCTAAACATTGTTCCCATTTTATTTTTCGGCGGACTTGGTTGGTGTGGTGAGGGTTACTCATTTGTTTGTTGGTGTGTGATAAGCAACAGAGCATAACTGATCGAGAATTCCGTAGATCAACAATCTATTGTTTACCTTGTTCTTTCATTACATCCGCCTTCCTTAAGGCGGAGGTATTTTTTAAGTCGTGTTTGTTAGTCTGTCCGTGGACAAGATTCTCAAGAACCGGTGGATGGATTCGCATGAAACTTTCAGGGATGTTTGGCCTCGTGACTGGCACGAACCTATTAGATTTTGGAATTGATCAGCTACTGGACAAGGATTCTGGATTATTTTTCCTATTTTTTTACTTAATTATTGAGAGCGTTCGGATTCATTTTTAGTATTCTCTTAGAGCAGTCGAGTTTATTTCAGGTATTCTCATTTTAAAACTCATCTCTGGCTAATCGTTGAGAGGACGTTGGTGTTGCCTTGGCGGAGGTTTGTGCTCTTGTTATTCTTTTAATGGTTCAGTCGTGGTATTGCTGCCATACTGGAGCACCACCTGAATTTATTTTCTTTCAGTTTTGTTCTCACTCTATGGCTGGAAGTTGGTCCATTACTGGATTTGTAGCAGCTGGTCTTCCCTGAGTGTATCCTTGAATGGTTGCCTGGTCTGGTATCATCATTCGGAGTGTATCCTTGAATGGTCGTCGCCTGGTCCGGTATCATCATTCGGAGTGTATCCAATGTTATTGTTTTATTTTGTAATGTTTCACTTGAAGTTCCGTTTTTACTTCTGACTTCTTTTGGTAGGTAGTTGAAGAATTGGGGGCCTCTGAAAATCAGGCGGGTACAAAGGGGTGTTTTTGCTTGTGATTTTGAAGGTGATATATTTGGAAGCTGACAGTGTCAGCATTAAAGCTCTCTCTCTCTATCAAAATTGGGAACACATAACCGTCCAGGATTTTCCATATGTATATTATACTCTCTCTCTCTCTCCCTTTGCCATTCAAGAAAATAGAGACACAGAGCTTTCAGACGTACCCAGGAATTAAGGCTTTCAACCAAATTTATTCTACTGATGAACGTTGTCAGTATTTATGCTGTTGCAAATCTTCTCCAATTCCGTGACTCATACTATTTCTTTGTTTGATTTTTAAGTGAGTTATAATCTTTGACGGATTCTTTTCTGGTGGAGGAGTTTTTAAACATGAAGCAATTTATTAAAAGACATCTCTAAAAATAGACTTTCTGTGTTTCTGATCCTCGCCCCACCAGCTGATAGCATACGTTTTATAGTTGTATGGTTTCGCTGATAAAATGTTGCGGACCTTCATTTTGGATACGCGATGAAGTACTAAGTGCAGAGGGGTCATCCTTATTGTTATGCAGCATGGTAACAGAGTGTGGAGCCTGTTTGCTGTTGAAGAAATGCTTGTCTAAGAAAATGTCTCCGCCATGATATTTGTGCAGTGTTTACAGCTTCAGAAATCAGATTACATTCATCACTTTTTAGAAATGATTTCATCAACTATTCTTTTACGTTCAACAAATGTTAATAGTTGGTGGAATTGTTTGGCCGTGAGGGCGCGTGGCTTAGTGGTCAGTGTGTTCCACTCAATGATTGTAAGGTCGTAAATTCGATGCCTGGCGGAGTGCTATGTCCTATCCTTGAGCAACACACTTTATTTCACGTTCTCGCCATTCCACTCAGCTTGCTAAAAGGAGTAATTCAAAGAGCCAGCCTTGTTGCATTCTGTGTCACGCAGAATCTCTCTAGAAACTACGTGAAAGGTACGCGTGTCTGTGGAGTACTCAGCCACTGGCACGTTAATTTCATGGACAGACTGTTCCATCGATTGGATCAACTGGAACGCTCACCATCGTAAACGATACAGTACCTCCTATCTCTGTCTCTTTCGCCGTGAAATGATTGAGATCTTGATGAAGCTTACCAAAGTATGATTTCAGACATTTCATAGAGCTAGCATCGGGATCGTCTTTTGCCAATTGATATGAGTTAAGTTGGCCATTATTCCATTCATGATTGGCACATAAATGGATTTATAAAATTAAAACTAATCACTTCTATATCTGCAATCAAAAAGATAGCGTTTACTTTCTTTCCCTGTTTTGCGCCATTGTTGCGGTTGGATTCATTATTTTTCTCTTTAGCTGCGTGAAATGTAGAGTATTGCTGTCAGGGAGATATATTATGATAGTAGAATAGTATTTTAACTGCTGTTTCTAAATTTCGGTGTCTGGTGAAGCAAATTTTGCTAAACACTAATTATAATTATGCACGTAATTATAGAAATTTTGTATAAGTTTACCGATAATGGTTCTTTTAACATACCGAACTGCTTTGTAAAATTATTAATTATTAATTGATTAATTAATTTTACACTTTATCATGTGTATATATATATATGGCCTGATAGCGAGACAGTCACCTCGGCGACGGAAACAGGAGTTCTGAAAATATATTTTCCAGATATTTCTAATCTATTTACAACATGTAGAGATGCGTTGAATTCAAGATGGGGGCGACAAAAATGCTTGTGGCACCGAGGATATGTATATATTCTTTTATTCTTTTACATATTTAAGCCATTTGACTGCGACCATTCTGCAGCACCGTCATGTGGATGTGTGTGGGTAAATGTTTTTCTAAATGTATTTGATAATCTCAAAATATTTTATGAAAGATCTTGTAAATGTCTAGGGAGAGTCATTCTCTTTGAGTGGGTTTATTTTTTACTTTTAGAATTTATTAACTGTTTAAAAGTTATTTAGAGAATAGAATGTCACAAAGCCTTTGTATATTGTATGTAACCACTTTCGTTGTTGAACTTCTACAAAACACGTGTTCTGGGGTAATGCGTGTAGAGAAAGTTGTTTTTAATAATCAGTTTGGTTTAGTTTCAGATTGGGAAGTCTTATAAAGTGCCTTTCATAGCTGGATATTTTCGTCTTTTATTTTGTAAAAAGGGAATATTTTCTATTTTCCATTTGCACAAATGTTTACATGTTTATTACGTGGACCATTTCTAAAAGATGAATTTTTAATTTACTATTTGAGGACGTTCAGACTGTTGGTGAAATTTGTTTCTGTTCCTCCAATGTAATTCTCGTCGAATTGTAGGCAAGTAATGCAGAAGATGTGACGTTTTGTTTTGAAATTCATGTTTGCATTCATTTGCAATTCCTTTAAATTCTTGATTTTGAGGGTTGTTCATTTTTCAATTCTTTTGACAGACCCAACAATGAGTCTCAACTGTTTGATTAATACACACACATACACACGCACCCAAATCCATGCATACCTATACATAAACACACACAAACTCAGAAATGGATAGAGAATAATAATACAGAGCGCCCAGAAGCGTGGATTCGGAGAAGAAAGTCAAACAACATTATAGTTGATATCAAAATAAATTCTTTATTCGATTCGAAACAAAATAAACAAAAATCTGGATTAAACCAGACAGAAAGATAAGATTAAGCAATGAAGAATTGTTTGAGATTATATATTTCAATGGTTTCCAGGGGTTGGGTGGTAACAGGATAGTTGTAACAGGTATTCCTAGGATAACACGCGTCATCAGTACACATAAACATGCTTTAATGTAAGAAATATTCTTTCATGGTTTCAGGCTTCGACTGCCATTTTTAGCATGTAAGAAATCCACATGGTACTTTTCTTGTATGTTTTCATATAATATTATATTTAAATATATGTATGTCTTCTGACTCCTGTTAAGCATGATAGCCACTGGTAAATAATTATCTAATAATTTATAAAGTGTATGTATGTATGTATGTATGTATGTATGTATGTATGTATGTATGTATGTATGTATGTATGTATGTGTATGTATGTATGTGTGTATGTGTGTATGTATTATGTATGTAAGCGTGTATGTGTGTATCTATGTATGTATGTGTGTATTTGTGTATGTATATAGGTAGGTAGGTAGGTAGGTAGGTAGGTAGTTAGGTAGGTAGGTAGGTAGGTAGGTAGGTAGGTAGGTAGGTAGGTAGGTAGGTAGGTAGGTAGGTAGGTAGGTAGGTAGGTAGGTAGGTATAGGAGGCGGCTGAGTGTGTTTGTAACTGTGAGAATGCCCAGAACAATTATTATTATTACTACTACTACTACTACTATTATGTTACAGAACGTAGTATAGAATTCATAAAACACTTTGAAGGAATTTTGATTTTATCGAAGAATATCAAATAACTTGATAAACTTCTGCGTGATGTATTTCATTCTTCAAATAAGTTTATTGTCTGGATCATTTTATCTAAAATGGTTATTGTTAACCTACGATCTGCATTTATCATAGACAATAATTTAGGTATCATAGACGTCATCAATATCAAAGTAATCTTTGTGGATGCTGATAAGTGCAACTCTTCTAGACTTATTATATTGTTGCAAGCAAAGAAAAAAGATACGATTAGAAACAGTTTTACAATGGATTTACCAATCTCATTTCTCAATGGAAAACGCTGGTTAACAATTCTCTTAAACAAAGTGGTGTTTATGAATTCTTCCCCATATTTTGACTGAACTAAATTTGGACGAAGAATTTTGGTGAGCTTTATGGATTCGAGTAGAATAAAGTTATACCGTTTCTGAATAGATTTTATAATTGCAATACCATAGAGAAGAAACATGGAAACAAACCATATATCACCAACGGTACCAGGCTTAGCAAGTAGTGCAACAGCTATTGAAAATATATAGCCGAAAACGACTTGAAAACTTGTAAGAGATATATAGATTGAATAAATTGCCCACACTAGAAAATATAGAAACGATATGAATGTTAAAATGAAAGCAATAAGCTTGAAAATATAGTTAGGATTCAAATACAGGGGGTAAATATAAACTCTGAAATAACTTAATGGTAAAGTTAAAATCAGATAAACAATTGGGATTCCATAATAAACGAGGCACAGAAATAATTCACAGACAGAAAATACAGCAAATAAAATTGTAATGGAAACAAAGAGCCAAAGTGTAAAGAATTGCCAGAAAATATTTCTCCTGTAGTAATATAACCAAATTTTCTTTATACGATTACTCCAAGTATAAATTATTAAATACCAGAAATTTGGGTTTAAAGCTGTAGAAACATTAGCTTCCATTACTGCATAGAGTAGATCATAATCCTGTAGTGTAGAAACATCTAAATTGCCATACTTCTCTAATAATGTGATATTTTGAATGAGAAACGTGAAATTGGATCTTTGATGTAACGTGTTATAAGCGATAGTCTCACTTAAACGACTGGGAAGAACGAAGAGGATAAAGTTGAAAGATACGTAACAGATTAACCACACAAAAGGACCACCAAAAAAGCCATCAGTATTCTCATAACTTTCTGGGATTCCTAATATCAAGGCGCGATGTCCCAATGGTATACCATCTTGGAAAAGTATTGCTATTGTTTCATATAAAAAGAAGTAATGCATCAAAAGATCCAGGAAAATTACTGAAAGAGAAAATAGAATACAAAGGAATCTTCTCAGCCTCGAGGCTAAGAGAGTGGAATGGTGAAAGCAAAACAACCAAGACAGAAAATGAGAGAATGTGTAAATATTATGTTTTCCATTGATCCACTCGGATTCGTGTGGCAATGTGTTTTTAATTGTAAATAAGAATTCATCGTGAGCAAACAGTGGCAGATTGAGTTGACGGGAATGTGAAGGTAATTTAGCTTTTGATACAAAGCTAATAATTAATGGGAAAAATAGCCACAAAACCCCTCCGAAAATATCTAAATAATTAAAAAAGTTAGCATTTTGAATGATTTTTCCTGAACAAACGGATTTGGGGCGATAAAGATTACTTTCATTTTTATAGAGTTTACAGCAATAGTTCTTTATAATTTCTCGATTTATACCAATTCTTCTGTAAGTTTCAAATGAGTGAGGGCTGTTCTTCTTCATGTCTTGAGACAAATTTATAAAAAAACACATGTATCCAGATTTTCCCATTTGCAATTTATCGATAAATAAAATTCTTTTCAATTCCTTGAAAATCAAATATATTAGATCGTGTCTCTGAATATTTTGTTTTCCACAAGTGATATTGATGTCAATCCTTTGTTTAGCAACGTAGACGTCCAACATATTAAAAGTGTGCATTGAAAAATCATAGGAGAAAGTTCTATATAGAGTTAAAGCGCCTGATTTATCTGGAATCCACGTAAAACTCCTCGCATTTGCAAAATAATCCAATGGCACAGGATTAAGAAGTTCATCAAGTGTCTTGTTTGATAAATGGACTTCAAAATTGAAAACCTCTTTTTCTAATTTTACTAAACGAGATAAAATCTCACTGATATTGGGAGGGATTTTAACTTCACAATCATTGCCGAGTTCCTTCGCATCGATGTTTAGTGATGTCAGTGTGATAATAAGAATGATTGAAAGAATAAGAGAACTGGTTGCTGTTGTTGTCGTCTGCACGGCAGCCATATTTGGTTATCTGTAAAAATATGAAAAAACAAAGCATATTAAGTAATGAAGATTCAACTCCGTTTCTTTATTTCATAGACATTTGCAATGTTACGAAATAATCATAAGTGTTGTGGTCAATGTATCTGAGAAATCAATGCATTTTTCTGTTGCCGAGTACCTCTTTTATGGTTAAACATATCCCCGTTTCAAGGTCGATATTTTCTATTCAACGGTTGCAGGAGATGTTCTATTCAACGGTTGCAGGAGATGTTCTATTGCATTCGATGCTACCTAGTTCAAGGTATTAAAATTAGCATCATAACTGAATCAAGTTATATTTGAACTGAAAATACGGAGGTTTCAATATAGATGACGTAAAAAACAGTTCTCTTTATTAACAGTCGATTAACATCTGATTGTACGAGTTTGTGAAACTCCTCAACACGACAATGGAACAGATGATTTTTTTATCTGCAATAACCAGCGTTTAAAAAGCAAATATAAAAAAAGATACTGAATTTATAAAGTCCCCCAGTGTCACTATTGTCTAATATTCTACTCCTCCGTTCAGTGTTCTAGGTTATTCATATAACTTTTAACATAAAAACAAAGTTAGCTTTTTACAGCCGATCTGATCAACTCTAGCGAAGCAAACTCATTAAATGGCAAAATTCCTACTGAAAACATTTTACTGATGTAAATCTTTGTCTCTCTTGCATTCTTCCAGTGGCGTTGCTAATAATGAAGCACAGTAAGTGACTGCTCCCTGCAAGCACGTTTTTCCAATTTGCCCTGTTTTCAACGATTCTTTGGCACTTTTCAGTTGCCTCAGCCCCAGTAAAAAATTGCCATTCAAAAATTAGGCCATCTCCCCTCTAAAACGTTGAGTTTATTTGGCGACAAGGGATTGAATTAAAAGAGTTAGATCCTTTTGATTCAATACTTCAACACATTGTTGACTTTTGGCCTCCTCAATAGGCTGAAATCTCCACTTCTGAATTTTGCAAACCATCTTCTACAAGTTCTTTCATTCAAGCATTTTTCCCCATAAACTGAGTGTATGTTTCGAGTCGCTTCCGCTGCAGAGTTTCCTTTTTTCTACTCATAAATTATGTTCTTTAAATGCTCTTTGGATACTTCCATGTTAGAAAGTGTTTTAATGAAAGAAATTTTAATTCTATTATTCTGTAAAATAATATTTCATTAGTTTAAATGAACACAAATGCATAAAAATAATTTTAAATTCCAATAGACATTCTATAATAATATTAAATTTCATTCAATTTTAAAAAAGATAAAATCGGACAGAACTTATTAGATGAGCTGATATATTCCTGTCTCACACTCATACCGTATGTATGGACTTCGGGAACTTCTAGTAGAGCACAGCAACCTCATAAATAAGGCACAATGCCATTTCCTGGAATGAATGTAGATAAATCCTTCTTATTAAATACATACATACATACATTCATACATGCATAAATACATACTTACATACGTACATACATACATACATACATACATACATACATACATACATACATATATACATACATACATACATACGGACAGGCTGGCTCGAAGTGACACGTCGCGTATTTAGTATGGAAGACTATTTATGGAAGATACGATGAATACTATCTCCATCTTTGAAGCCCTGTTAAATAACTGGTTAATCTTCAGAAGAATTAACTGAAGGAGCCTTTTATTAAAGATTGTATTGATTTTCGACTGAAACTTGAATTTAGCATGCAGAGATTTACTACAAACAACATGGCTGGACACAACATCAACAACAACACAACCAAGGAACAGAACAAAAACAACAGCTCAACAGATAAACAGATTCTTTCTAGCTTTAGTTAGAGAAGAAACCCTAACCACAAAACTCATCTTTTTTTCTTGGATTTATGAATTGAGGACAGATTTATTAATTGTTATAGAAGAGCTAAACAAAACCCCGTCGTTGGATGTTTGATCAGATTGGAACCATACATGGACGATCCGCATCCACAACTAAATCATTTTACTGCGAAACAATTACGCCAACAAGCAACGTTTGTGGGACGTAGGAAGAAAGTTTGTAGCCGAACGGAACAAAACCTTGAAATATCGGGAACTGACATTGAACTGTCTCTTCCAACTTATGGCGTTTGAGATGTTTGAAGGAAGTGAACCGCTAACAACGAAGTTCTTGTCATCGTTGGCAGCTCGCTTAACCGAGGCGTCGGGTGATGCCTGTGATGGCGTTTGGCTTTTCCGACGCCTTAGCCTCGCCTTCGATCCTGATAATGCAGTGAAGTGTTGACTCGCTTCAGTAGGTTCCGTTGGGCTTTGTGGCGTTTGACCAACTGAAGAAATTGGAGCTGCATTGATGTTTTCTTTCTCTTTCTTTTTCTTCCCTTTATAGTTCTTCTTTTCTTTGTCTTTCTTTTGTAAAAAAATTAAATATTATAGAATAATCAGGACTATTGTTCAAAATACACAGTTTCAGTATAATTTTGAATGAAGGATATATTTTGGGAAAAGATCTGGAATTAAGCTTCTCTCAAACAATATAAACGAAAACCTGGACGACGTTGGAACCCCTATGTGGTTTCGCAGTTAATAACATTACAACAAATACTATACAGCCTACCAGCTAAACTACGTCACAAGCTAAAATAACTGACCATTGTCCCTCTACTACAACTATGGCAAATAGCAGGCACAACCGCAACGGTTATTATAGAAGTTGTAATAGTAGTGACAGTAGTCAGGGTAGGAGTTATGAACATCACAGAAACTTTTTCACGAGAAGACAGAGACTTCTTCTGGATGAAAAGGTGTTAAACAACAAAAATAACAATAACAAACAGGGAAGGAAAGGGAACAGCATTTAAAGGGTTTCCAACCCCAGAGAGAAAAAGAAAACCAGATTGATTCATGCTTTATCCTCAGACTGACACCTCGTCTCACATTAAACTCATTCAAAGAAAACAAAATGCTAAAAATAACAGCCAAATATCTCTCAAATCATTCCTTCAATTCTTAGAAAGGAAATACATTGGTGGACAATGCATATGAATAGAGAGGGTGGTGGTCAAGGTTAGAACGTCTTGTATCATAGATCTACTCCCGCAACACTGACATGTTGCTAAACCAAGAAAATGATAATTCTCTTACCTTTTGCGAGTCTCTCGATTTCAATGATATACGTACAACAAATACTGGGAAACAAAAAGTAAGCCAATTTCTTAAAAGCATCAATAATACTTCTCAACCAACAAAACAACCTTCCTCTGTGCTTTCCTGATCAAAACAGAACCCAAGTGGTGGTAGACAGACTGTATTATCAGAACTATGCCTGAATAGGTGTAAACTATTTCCTGTGCGTGTGAAATATATAAATATATGTATAAAATTGTAAAGAATGCCTTAACATCATTCATGCGGATAACCCAATTTTATACATGCATGCACAGTAACCCGAGAAGCTTTAGTCACCCCTGCACATTTAAATAGGCTTATTACTTTTAGTAAATTGGATTTTCCAAAATGTTATTTTTAACACTAGAAAACTCAAAAAATCTTGTCTGTGTAAGCACTTCTCTTGACAGTCATGTCCAAATTCATCTTCAGATGCCAAATAAAAATGACAAAGAAGAAGCATGAGAAACGAGCTCAGATTGAAATTTGGTAAAAGAATGGAGAAATATGTGAGTAAGAGAGCAGCTGATTGGTCTGTAACTCCATCAACTGTTTCAAGAATTCAGAAAAGAATTGAAGAAGGTTCATAAAGAAGGCTTCACCTACAAGAAGTAGCCGAGAATGTTCCCTCATATGAACCTAAAGTTAATACATCAGAAATTATGATGCTGGATTCTCTGTACACAGGAAATGTATGGGATAGTCACGGGAGGAATGTCTCTTATGAAAGATCAGCTTAATCTGAAGCTAAAGAGAATCAACAATCTTATTATGACCTCCCATGTATCTGATGCAACTAAATCCATTCACTAACAGCTTATCTCCTTCTAATCATTATCTCTACCGACTGATACGTTCGCAAAATATGCCACACAGTGAAGAATCTTCTTTTATATATAAGTGTTTGTGTGTCCATATATATATATATATATATATATATATATATATATATATATATATATATTATTTATTTATACATATGTATAAAAAATACAAACTGGGACAAAAACGCAAAACATTTTGATGACGACACTAAAAACGCGGACGTGACATTCGAGACCTTCAATCTTCAGTCAAGAACCGGATCATCCTCGCAATTTCGGCTGATTAATCCGCATTAGATTCCTTGGAAGAAAGCTTCGAATATATACAAAACAAGGACATAAAAACGGACGATGTTACACGAAAATGAATACAAAAATAATACGTGAAAACAAAAATAATAATAATACGTAAAAACAATAATAATAATATTAATAACAATAACAGGACATGACGAACAGGCGTCTTTCGACTAGGACGAATTAAGCTCAGCTGGCGTGTTAGGAATGTGCCTTGGGACTAAGAAAAAAATGTTGGTGTTACCATAATAATAATAATAATAATTATTATTATTATTATTATTATTATTATTATTATTATTATTATTATTATATTATTATCATTATCATTATCATTATCATCATTATTATTATTATTATTATTCAGTAGTTTTATTTTTTGTAGCGTGCTTTCACTTCACTACCGAGCGCAGCTCTGAGTGCCTTGGGTATGTGCTGTGATTTGTTGTGATGCTCTGATGGTTATTGTATGGAAAGTGTTCTGCGTAGGATGTCTGCAGTGCCTAGTAGTGCAATTTTCTGTGTGTTATATGTGTTTGTAATTCCTAGTGTTTTTGTTATGTATTTGTCTGAATATTTTTTTATCATGCCTGATGCACCTACTATGATAGGAATTGTTTCTGTTTTCAGATTCCACATTCTGGTTACCTCTATTTCCAGGTCTTTGTATTTTGAGAGTTTCTCCATTTCTTTTAGAGACACGTTGTCATCAGCTGGTATTGATACATCAATTAGAAAGCATTTTTTTCTTCATGATCTCTGACAACTATATCTGGTCTGTTGGCCTTAATTTCTCTATCTGGTGTATCGGCATATCCCAGAGTATGGTTGCTTTCTCGTTTTCTGTGACCTTTTCTGGTGTGTGCCTATACCATCTTTTTTCTGTTGTTATTCCATAATGTTGGCATAGCTTCCAGTGTATGTAGGTTCCAACTCTGTCATGTCTGTGAATATATTCCTTCTCAGTCAGGACTGGGCAGCTAGAGATAATATGATTTATTGTTTCTTGTCCATCTCCACATATTCTGCAGTTACTTGTTATATTTCTTTTCATTACATGTTTTTGGTAATTTCTGGTATTATTATTATTATTATTATTATTATTATTATTATTATTATCATTATTATTATTATTATTATTATTATTATTATTATCATTATTATTATTATTATTATTATTATTATTATTATTATTATTATTATTATATCATTATTATTATTATTATTATTATTATTATTATTATTATTATTGAGTGAGAGAGCAGTGCATGCCATCAAAGTGACACTGGGGTAAAATATACGAAGCCCAATATACCCATCATGACTACCCGTCTGATAAAGGTACACCAGGCACATGCATCACAACCATATGTGCGCGACATGGTGATCTCATATCAAGATAAACAGCACATGACCTTGCAGGTGGGGCCCAGTTAGAATTTTCTTCAGATTGAGTAGCCCATCCCGCTCAAACGGTCCCTGAATAAGGGTTGTTTAAGGATGTTGAAAGAACCACCCATGTTTCCAGAGGTGAACTATTCAAACCCCAAAGAATCCCTCTCAACACATGGCTATGATGCTCCCCCACTACTTCTGCTCGTGATCAGAGATGCACATATTGTCAGCCACGAAGGGACATGCTCAACTGGTTAAGGTCAAACAACTGACAAGCAAATCTGTGGTATTGAGCAGAATATTTGCTGTAGCCCATCTTTTATACCAAGACAAAACAATGTACATGATAACACTTCCAATCAGTTAAGATCAGAAGCCATGAGAGCCACTGCCTGGTACTGCATATTATTATTATTATTATTATTATTATTATCATTATTATTATTATTATTATTATCATTATTATTATTATTATTATTATTATTATTATTATTATTATTATTATTATTATCATTATTATTATTATTATTATTATTATTATTATTATCATATTATTATTATTATTATTATTATTATTATTATCATTATTATTATTATTATTATTATTATTATTATTATCATTATTATCATTATTATTATTATTATTATTATTATCATTATTATTATTATTATTATTATTATTATTATTATCATTACTATTATTATTATTATCATTATTATTATTATTATTATTATTATTATATTATTATTATTATTATTATTATTATTATTATTATTCTATGTTTGACTTTTGCTTTATATTTGTACAAGTTGGCTCCAAGTCTCACCCAGAGACCTCAAGAGACAACAGGGTTGGAAGTTCATGTTGTTGTTATGCCTAGTGTGCCATATATTTGGGGGGTGGGGATGTTGTACTAATGAATGTCTAAAAAAAAAAGTTTTTTTTTTTTTTTTTTTTTAAACCGAAAATTATGGTTGTTTTAAACCTTGAGGTTACATAGAGAGTATTTTGCGTAGGATATGAGCAGTTCCCATGAGCACTATCTTTTGAACCTCTGCCATTTTTGGGTTTCCTGGTATCTGAATTAGGTAGCTATCAGCCCCTTTTGCTATCATTCCCAGGGCACCTATGACAACAGGTATTGTTTTAGTCTTCAGCTTCCACATTTTGCTGATTTCTATTTCAAGTTCTTTATATTTGCTCAGTTTTTGGTAGGTCCTGACAGATACGTTTATATCGATTGGGACAGTCATATCAATGAGGAGGCATGTTCTTTGTTTGAAGTCTTTCAATATGATGTCTGGCCTATTTGCATCTATCTTCCTGTCAGTTTGAATGGTGAAGTTCCAGAGGAGTGAGATGTGGTCATTTTCAAGCACTGGGGGTGGTTTGTGTTCCCACCAGTTTTTTTCATGGGGCAAATCCAGGTTTTTACAGATTACCCAGTGAATATATTGTGCAGCTCTATCGTGCCTATTGAGATACTCTGTAGGCGCTAGAAGACTGCACTTGGAGACCACATGGTCAATGGTTTCATTTTGTTGCTTGCATACACGACACGTTGGACTGCTTCTGATCTTTAATATGTTGGCCTGGTAGTTTCTTGTTGGTAGGCATTGATCTTGAGCTGCTATGATAAACCCCTCTGTTTCAGATTTTAAGCCAGAGGCCATTAGCCATTGATGGGTCAGGGCTTTGTCGATATCTGCATTATTCGCTCTCTTTGGGTATTTGCCGTAGAGAGGTTTTTCTTGCCATTTATTATTCAGAATATCTAAGGCCGCAGTTTTGGCACGGGTTTTCATGCGCCTAGCTTTTTCTGTGCTTGTTTCTTGTATGTCTATCTCTAATTCCGAAATTGGTTGTATTCGGAATTCACTTAGATATTCCTTTGCCTGTTTTGTGACTGAGTATGATGCTTTCTTGTTTTCATGTTTTGAGACAAGTTTTAACATCCAGTCCTCAGAGTTTTTCAGGTAGGTGTCTAGGCCAATTGTAGCAATCTTCATTGTTATTGCCAGTTGCAAAAGACCACGGCCTCCCTCTTTTCTTGGCAGATAGAGTCGTTCTGTATCTGCCTTAGGGTGGTGCATTCTATGCATTGTCAACAGTTTCCTTATTTTTCTGTCGAGCTGACATATTTCAGTAATTGACCAGTTAACAATATTGAAACTGTAAGTCACGACTGGTATAGCTAATGCATTGATTGCTTCGATCCTGTTTCTTGCATTCAGCTCTGTCTTGAGTATTGCTCTCACTCTTCGATAGCATTCTCTCCTGATCCTTTCCTTCATCTCTGAATGCCTTATTCCGTTCCCTTCAATTACCCCTAGGTACTTGTAGCTCTCCGCTGGGTCTAGTTCTTTTATGACATTCTGTTGGTCAAGGTTAACGTTAGATGTTTCTGTCATTTTTCCTTTGATAAAGGTAGCCTTTGCACATTTATCGAGGCCGAATTGCATTCTGATGTCGTCACTGAATTGTTTGACTATCGCTAGTAAGCCCTTGAGTTGTTGATCATTTTTTGCAAAAAGCTTTAAATCATCCATGTAAACGAGATGATTTATATTTTTATCAAACATTTTATACCCGTACTGCGCGTCATTGAGCAGCTTTGAGAGAGGTATTAAGGATAAACAAAAGAGGAGTGGTGACAGTGAGTCACCCTGGAAAATGCCACACGAAATTTTTACATCACCAGCATTTCGGGATTCACTGTCACTGTTCAGAGTTAGTGTGGTTCTCCATGATCTCATACTTACAGTCAAGAAGTTTCGCAGAGTTGGTGCTATCTTATACATTTCAAGGCATTTCCTAATCCAGCTATGTGGTAGGCTATCAAAAGCCTTTTTATAGTCTATCTGGCTTATCCTTTTTATAGTCTATTATTATTATTATTATTATCATTATTATTATTATTATTATTATTATTATTATTATTATTATTATTATTGAGTGAGAGAGCAGTTCATGCCATCAAAGTGACACTGGGGTAAAATATACGAAGCCCAATATACCCATCATGACTACCCGTCTGATAAAGGTACACCAGGCACATGCATCACAACCATATGTGCGCGACATGGTGATCTCATATCAAGATAAACAGCACATGACCTTGCAGGTGGGGCCCAGTTAGAATTTTCTTCAGGTTGAGTAGCCCATCCCGCTCAAACGGTCCCTGAATAAGGGTTGTTTAAGGATGTTGAAAGAACCACCCATGTTTCCAGAGGTGAACTATTCAAACCCCAAAGAATCCCTCTCAACACATGGCTATGATGCTCCCCCACTACTTCTGCTCGTGGTCAGAGATGCACATATCGTCAGCCATTAAGAGACATGCTCAACTGGTTAAGGTCAAACAACTGACAAGCAAATCTGTGGTATTTATTATTATTATTATTATTATTATTATTATCATTATTATTATTATTATTATTATTATTATTATTATTATCATTATTATTATTATTATTATTATTATTATCATTATTATTATTATTATTATTATTATTATTATTATCATTATTATTATTATTATTATTATTATTATCATTATTATTATTTTTTTTTTTCTTCTTTCAAATTTTCTTCCATTTCTTGCCGAGTGTCTTCCCGACTCCTAGGGCAAAGAAACTCATAGTGTATATTGGTAGGCCATTAAACCAAATTCAGAAGTTCGATCATTTTCTTTTTTTTTTTTTAAGTTAGATTAAAATACATGAGCAGCAACAGTTCTCACATCGACAATGCTCTTCTCAATACGTGTGATGTACCAGTTAAGACAATCTTTTGCACTTCTTGCAGGGATGGTAAGCCAGGGATCATTCTCATATAATTTTCGGTTCCCTTCTTGATCATTCCTAGTGCTCCTACGATCACTGGTATTGTAACCGCCTTGAGATGCCACATTTTCTCCTTCAGTTACAGCCTCAGGGTGGTGATTATACCACTTGTCGGCAGTTTTGATATTGTAATGCCGACTTATTAGCCAGTGGAGATATTGGCCAACTCTCTCATGTCTTAATTTATACTCCACTGGTGCTAAGACTTTACATCCAGAGATTAGGTGGTCCACTGTTTCAATCATGTCGTTGCAGAATCGGCATTTTGGGTCTGCTCCATTTTTCATCACATTGGCCTGGTAGTTCCGGGTTAATAGGCTTTGGTCTTGAGCAGCCAGGATGAAACCTTCGCTCTCTGCTTTTAGCCCTGAGCTCCGCAGCCACTGATGGGTTTGCTTCTGGTCAACATCAGCTTGTTTGCTGCGGGTCACATATTTGCCGTGCAGAGGTTTCTCCTCCCACCTATCAGCCAATTGCGCGTGCGCTTTTTTCATTGCCATCATTTTCACCTTCTTTGCAACAATAGTTGCCGTACTTCCCTCGGGTTGTTCAGTTTGGGTATCCTACACGAGATCAATAGCAAATGTTTTGCTTTCCTTGATGATAGAATGAAGCTTCTTTCGTCTCTCGTGATTTTCCACGAGCTTTAGCATCCAGTCATTCGATATTTCGAGATATTTGGCCAGTCCAATTGTGGTTGTTTTGTAAGCTAGTTCAAATTGGATCAGGCCTCGACCTCCTTGGGCTCTGGGAAGGTAAAGGCGATCTACGTCTGCCTTTGGGTGGTGCATCCTATTACAACTCAGCAGCTTGCGTATTTTTCTATCTATATTCTTTACTTCACTCATATTCCAGTTCAACACATTGTAGCTATAAGTAACAACTGGAACTGCTAAGGAATTTATAGCTAACACCTTGTTACGTGCATTTAGTTCAGATTTCAGGACTGCACGAACTCTCCTATAACATTCCTTCCTGATTTTCTCTTTCATGCTTGCATGCTGAATACCAGAGCCTTCATTTATCCCTAAATATTTGTATGTCTGTTCTTGCTCAAGCTCTCTTATGACTGTGTCAACATCTAACACGACTGAATTTGTGGTCTTCACTTTCCCTTTCTGGAAAGTGGCCTTGGCACACTTCTCAAGTCCAAACTCCATCCCGATGTCATCGCTGAATGCTTTCACGGTGCGCAATAGGCCTTCAAGTTCATTATTGTCTTTACCATAAAGTTTTAAGTCATCCATATAAAATAGATGGCTTATTTTTTTATTGGCAATTTTATACCCATACCCTGTTCTGTTTAATTCACTTGTAAGGGGTATTAGAGCTATGCAGAATATTAAAGGTGAAAGTGAGTCACCTTGAAAAATTCCACAGTTGATGTTTATATTTTCTGAGGCAAGTAC
>NC_042997.1:204991294-205028421 GCF_006345805.1 Octopus sinensis | reverse complement strand
TTTTACATATCATTTAATTTGAGAATGTATAATGGTTAGACTTTATTTCTTATTATAATTAGATAATATTTTCATTAAATTGTACTTTTTTAAATATACTAGTTTTTATTTTAATATAACGTTTATGTTTAACTTTTTATCGTGTGATATATTAAATCTATAGATTTTATACATGGATATTAATATAACGAATTTATATAATGGATTTGAGTGTATTTGTACTTTTTCAAAGTTTTGATTGTATTTTCATTAATGAAATTGATTGAGTTGATTAATTAGACGCTTATCCTTTTGTTTTTCTACCTACTATATACGTTATATTATTTTTGTAATTTAATTAATCTTTACTTTTTAATTGTTATTTTAATTTTAACTTTTCTATTATATGTAATTTTCTAAATGGTGTAATTTAATTATTTCTTTTGAATTGATAAAAGGTGTTTTCTTCTAATATTATATATATATATATATATATATATATATATATATATATATATATATATAATATATATTATATATATATATATATATAATATATTGAATTTAAAATAATAAGGGTGAAAGTTTGATTATTAACTTGATTAATATCAATTTAAATCCAGTTGTCTAGCATATTGAAAAATTACATTACATATATATGAGAGATGACCACTAAGTGGCTATCCATTGTGCTAGAGCAAGACCATAGTGGGTCAACTTCTAGCATAATGGATGTCTTCATAGTGATCATCCCTCTTATGTATATACACACATCTGTCTGTACTTGACTCCCGCCTTCGCTGTGAAAAGGAATCAATGTTTTCCCTTCATTCTTTTGCTCCTAATGGTCATAATTCGTCACTTCTCTTCATCTCATACCCAACCCACTCAGATTAGCACACACGTCCCATATTCGACTGCCCCTCTCCTCCACCCACACCGGCTAAATAGGTATCCTCACCATACACAACAAAACACACACTAGCTTAGTCGTACACATACACACACACACGTTCAAATATATCCCCAGATGCCTATGCGTTTGCACACACACATAATAAACGCCACACAAATACAAATTTCATACGCCCAGACACATTCTAACCAGCACATGAAACACATCACTCTTTTATTCTCTCCCGCTTTTTTCCCCATTCACTCCTTTCTTATGAAGAGCATCGGTCCGAAACGTCAAAAAATTATCGATAATAATCATAATGATAATAATAATAATAATAATAATATTAAATAAAAAATATTAATAATAATAATGATAATAATAATAATAATAATAATAATAATAATAATAATAATAATAATAATGATAATAATAATAATAATAATGCTTTCTAGTGGAGACATAAACCCTCAAATTTGTGGGGCGTTCACTAGTCGATTATATCGACTCCAGTATTTCACTGGTATTTCATTTATCGACTTACATGCACACGCACACGCACATATATACATCTAAATGTACAATCTGAAAAACAATTCTTCATTGCTTAATATTTTCTTTCTGTCTGGTTTAATCCAGGTTTTTGTTTATTTTGTTTCGAATCGAATAAAGAATTTATTTTGATATCGACTATAACGTTGTTTGTCTTTCTTCTCGGAATCCATGTCTCTGGGCGCTTTGTCATACTTCTCTCAAAGCATTTCCGTATTTGTGTTTGAGTTTGTGTGTGTAAATGAGGGTGTGGTTGTGGGAGGGTGTGTGTATATGTGTGTATTACTCAAACAGTTGAGACTCATTGTTGGGTCTGTCAAAAGAATTTTAAAATGAACGACCCTCAAAATCAAGAATTTAAAGGAATTGCAAATGAATGCAAACATGAATTTCAAAACAAAACGTCACATCTTCAAATTTTATTTAATTTGATTTTCACGGGAAGGAAAGTTTCATAAAGTCATGTATCGCCTTGACTTTCGAAACGTGGAGTAGATGAAACAAAGGCGATTGAAGAAGGCGAATTTTCCTTGTTTTGTATGTCCTGTACTTTTTTCGTTGTCAAAGAAAAATGTCCATTTCTTTGGTTTTGTGTTTATGTTTTCGTTTCTCATTGTGTTCGACGTTTTTTTTTTTTTGGTGTCCTGTACCCATATATGCATGTATATATACAGGTAGAGGTAGGTACTTACATATATGTATGTATATATGCATATGTTTTATTTATTTATTAATTTATATATATATTATATATATATATATATATTATATATATTATATATATATATATATAATATATATATATATATAATATATATAAGGGATAAGCATGTTAGACGGTGAAAATATAAAGTATGATAAATACATGAAATACAAAAATTGTATACATGTATACCTGACACACAGAGTGCAAATGATACAGAGAATTAAAGATGTTGAAGTAAAGTATTACAAGTCCAACAGCTGTTTCTGGGGAGTCGGTGGTCCAAAATAATGTTTATAGATTGATTCCATCGTAGAATGAAATGAGCCTCCATCTTCGGTGATGAGATCTTACATTTGAGATGTTAAAGGTAAGAAGTTCAAAGATGGAATGAATACGTGGAGAGCTAAGTGTTTTAGAGGGAGAAATTGGGGGAGGTATTCAGATAGGGAATAGTGAGAGGAGAAAATGAATTTCAAGTGTTAGGGGTTAATAAAGAGACTAGTAGGGAGTAATAGTAGTAGAGGTGGAAGAGAGGAGGGTTGTGTTGGTGGTAATTGTTGGGATAGCGAGAAAAGAGAATGGCCATTATTTGGGAGGAGTAAGTTGACTGGTTCAGTGGCTGACGGAGATTACTAAATAGAGAAGTATGAGAGAAGATAGAGGGAGGTGGATGAGAGTGATGGTGGGAGTTGATAGTCTATACCCTCCATATTGTCCTATCCAATGCATTCCATATTGTCCTAGGCTAATGATACATGAAGCCTCATAGTAAAAAGACGTTTCTCTCTCTCTCTCTTCCAGATCAGTGGCTATCATTGCAATATTAAGATGTTCGCGTTTGTCTGTGTGTCTGTATGTATGTATATGTGTGTTGTGAATGTAAGTGTGTGTATGCGCTCGTGTGTGTGCGCATGCGTGCTCAAGCACCTCAGTCTGCTTCCCATTTCCCAGCGTTTGCTCCCTCCTTGAATCTCTTATATCATTTTTATTCTTACATTTTCCGAAGTCCCGCTATTCTCCATTCGTTTATTCTTTTACTTGTTTCAGCCATGCTGGAGCACCGCGCTGAAGTGTTTTAGTCGAGCAAATCGATCCTAGGGCTTACATTTTAGTCTGGTGCTTATTTTTAAAGGTCTTTTTGCGAAACCGTTAAGTTACGGGGACGGAAACGCACCAACACCGGTTGTCAAACGGTGATGAGGGCACAAACATAGAGCATACATACATACATACATGTTAGGATCCGTTCATCTTACTAAAGTTGCAGTGAACATAGTGAAAGCCATAACTAACCTGACTTCATCGAGGGCCGCCATCTTGAAATTAAACACAAACAGTGACTGTATTATCATTGGCAGAATACAGTATGGCAAAGGCATATTCCAATGGGACAGCCTTTCTGTGATGTTGTTTATACTTTCTGAAAACCCCTTGTCATTCATGTTAAGGAAGTCTGAGGAATATCTCACTGGTTCACAAGGAAACAGACATGCCAAAACTACACACTGTTTCTTTGTGGTTGGTTTCAAACTATATGCCATGAATGTGTATGAGATGAAAAAAAAAGCCTTGGCCTAGTTACGACATTCTCAAAGGAAGTAGGGTTGGAGTTTGGTCAGGATAAATGTTATAAGGTTGTGAAAAGGGGGAAAACTATAAACCAGACCAACAACATTTCCGTCAATGATTTAATTGATTCCTCTATATCTGATGAGGAATATTACTGATATCTGGAGGTGCATGAATACATATCTTATATTGGCACCTGTAACAAAACACATGCCACAAAAGACTATCACAGCCAAATAAAGAAAATTTGAACCTCAGAACTCTTTGCATTCGATGAAACAGTGGCCCACACACAAAGATAAATTGATAGATACAACTGAGTATTTCTATAGTTATAGATGTATATGTATACATGTATATGTGTAGATATATATATATATATATATATATATATATATATAAATTTTATACATAAATATAAGAGAGTAACCACTATGTGGTCGACTCTAGCACTAAAAATAGATCCGCTAGGTTTCAGCCACAAAGAATTGTTTCCGATGAAAGTTAGCACGACTACTAGCGTAAACGAACAAGGCAAATAAAAATAACAAAAATGCAGATTAATTCAGGACAATTGTTTTGCTATTAATAAATTATGTAATTTTACTCACATAACATATCTGTAGCTCTTCAGCCGAAACGGTCCAGAATACAATTTACTCAACCGCACGCTAGATTTTACCATAACGATAAACACACGTGCGGTTCGGTCGATTGCATTCGCTGTTATAATTCAAGTGCCCCTTCCACAGCCTGCCAAAATTCACGGAAACAGATAATACATCCAAAATTATATGTAGTATAATTACAATCAACTAATAAGGGTGAGAAAATTGGATACTAATTTAATAGTACATCCATTTAACACCAAGTGGCTTAGTGCATAAAAAACCTGGATTTCGATAAATTTTATACATAAATATAAGAGAGTAACCACTATGTGGTATTTTTGTTATTTTTATTTGCCTTGTTCGTTTGCGCTAGTAGTCGTGCTAACTTTCATCGGAAACAATTCTTTGTGGCTGAAACCTAGCGGATCTATTTTTAGTGCTAGAGTCGACCACATAGTGGTTACTCTCTTATATTTATGTAAAAATTTATCGAAATCCAGGTTTTTTAAGCACTAAGCCACTTGGTGTTAAATGGATGTACTATTAAATTAGTATCCAATTTTCTCACCCTTATTAGTTGATTATATATATATATATATGTACATGTAATATGTACACACACATATATACACATATATACATACATACATATATACACCCATACACATATACACAAACACGTACATAGTGCGGGTGTGGCTGTGTGGTAACACACTTGGTTCCAAAACACATGGTCCTAGGTTCAGTCCCACTGTGTGGTGACTTGGCATATATCTTCTGCTATAATCTCACACCAACCAAAGCCTTGTCAGTGGATTTCGTAGACAGAAACTGAAAGAAATCAATCGTATATATATGTATGTATATATGTAAGTGTATGTGTGTGACTTTATTTCTGTGTTTCGCCCTCATCACTGCTTCACAACTGCTGTTCGTTTATTTACATCCCCATAACTTACTGGTTTCACAAGAACAAACTAACAGAATAAATACTAGGCTTATCAACATGAAAAAAGCACTAGGCTATCTCATATTTTTGTTTGCCCACTCAGGTGTATCTATCAATTTATCTTTGTGTGTGTGTTTCTATATATATATATAATTGACACAAACATACACGCACGCACACACACACACACACACACACACACACACACACACACACACACACACACACAGATATATATATATATATATATATATATATATATATGTATATGTATATGTGCACATTCATATCTTTTATATCAAAGTCAATGTCTTTATGTGTGTTCGTGTGTCACTTATACATTCGAAAACTGCTGCACCGATCATCATAAAATTTGGAACACAAAATCCAACCCTAGAGAGAAGGGTAATGCTGTGTGTTTCATACAATTTCATGGACTAAAATTACTAAATGGATCCTTATGATATTTGACACTTATATTCAATGCATTAGTGCAGGTAAAATACAAAATGTTTGGCTTGAATTTCAAATGGCTTAAAGGGGGCAGAACCCCCGTGAAAATTCATAAATTTTCGATGTTGATGAAATTTCAGCCATGGGTAATTAACACACATCAAGAAGTATTCTCAAATTTTCCACTTCACATGAGGATTCTAAGACACCCTAATGGGGGCCTTAACTCCCAAATTTTAGTCATTTCTTTTATGATCCAAAACTAAGTCAAAAGTACTGAATGGATCTTTACGAAATTTGGAAATTAAATTCTATGCATAACGGCCATAACCCCCATGGCAATTCATGTATTTTTGCTGTTGATGAAATTTTAACTATAGATATTTGATACAAATGAAGTAATATAAAATTTCATCTTCTTACAAGTTAGAAAGACCCCTTCATGGGGACTTAACACCCACAATTTAGTCATTTTATCTAAGCAAAGACGAATGGAGTTGTGCTCTTGGAAGCTGTGGGGCCATCCGAGCATATCAGATAAGCATTATTTGTAATTCAATGGTACAACAGTGTAACAGTTTGCTTTGACATACACTTAAATTGTGATTTCTGCAATGTGCTGCATAAATTGTCAAGTAAATGAGAGGCATCTTTGTTTCCACTAATTCAGTTGCAAAGTGTGGAGTAAAGTTATTTGATAGCAGACCTCCTTTCAGTCTTTTTATTATCACTGGGTCACACATAGTCCCTAGATGGTAACATTGATTTCAAGGCCTTCCCAGATGAGTGACTGGTTATTCAAAGACATTTATAGATTGTAAATTTATTCTGTCCAGTTACGTATCAGCATAGTGGTCATTTGTAAATTCCAACTTTCATTTCTCCTTAGCCCTCACGTCACACAGTTGTTAATGTTTATTTCAGATGGGTCACGCCCTACCAATTGCTATAGATTCGTAATGCATCTTACGGCTGTGCCTGTCACCTGGATGGTGAAGAATCCTACATTGGGAGTGGTAACGACTAGGGTACTGTAGCTGACTGCTTATTGTTATCATTCATCTTTTGGTTTCCTGTAGCTTTGCTCCCTTCTACAAATCCAGTGAACATATATTTCCTATTTCAAAGAAATTCAAGCTGTACATATAAGACCCAAGTAAAAAAGATTCTCAAAAGTTCAACTTCTCTGGTTGACATTAAGACACCCATCCCCAATAGGGGCCTTAATATTTTAGAGCTCCGTGAGCTCCATTTTACAGGAGCAAAATCCTTTTAACAGGTTCTATAAGACTGGAATTTTGGAATATGCGCATAAAAATCAGTACTATGGGATACATGTGGCACGATTACAATTTTTTAGGGTGTGTAAAGAGGGAAATAACCCTCATCTGTAATTTTGATGAAATTCGAAACATAGGTATTCCAGTTCATTACAGAAAATATTACAAAAAGTCTAATTCTTCAATTGTATGTAACACGGGCAACGCCGGTAACTCTGCTAGTATATATATATATATATATATATATATATATATATATATATAATATATATATATATATATATATATATATTCGAATATATATATGAATCCCTAACGTAGAACTTTTGATGTAATACATATCCTTGAAATAGTAATTGTGCGCTGCTGAAGAAGGCCATAGACACACATTATGCATTGTTATAAATCCGTCTAATAAAGGCCCGAAACATATGTACCGCTGAATCCTTGGCATCATGTTTTTATTTTGATTAATTTACTCCACCACCTACACCACCAAACGGTATATACAGGTGCTTACAATTATCAAGTACTCACCCTGAATTTATATATTTATATATATATATATATATATATATATATATATATATCCTTATTGCCGAAACAGCTGTCAGATATGATATAATTACATATTATATTTTATATTTTATATTTCTATTTCCTTGTCTAATTATATTTACAATATATTTTGTATAATGCCTTTACTGTTATGTAATGGTGTAATAAAGTATTGTTTGGGTATCATCTGATGGTTGATGTTTGATTGATTTAAGTATGTTTCTCCATTTTCTAATTTTGTAGTATATATATATATATATATATATATATATATATATATATATATATATATATATATATCATCGTCTGAAAATCCAAAGGTCAAGGAAACATATATGCACTCGTATATTTATCAATATAGTGGGTATATTAAACAAGGCATTAAGTATTAGACATCCATTTCACCCGAAACATGGATGGGCACCCACCCGACACACCTATCACCCTAGAAAGCAAACTCTTCACATATACCAACCTGGAAATTCTACCTGTACGTATTTTCACTAGACTTTTGCTGTCTTGTTGCTATGTTGGATACTGTAGGTCTAAAGAATATAACACTTGATGAATCCCTCACTGATTTCTCTTGAGGTTTCGCTCTTTTCCACAGCATCCACAGAATGGCTGTGAAATTTTTCATCTCCAATAATAGAGCAGTCGCTATATTTTTCCCCCTACTAGCTATTTTAGCAAAGGACGTGGTACAAAGGACGTCGTTTGTTTGGATTTTTACACAATAGGCCATTCTTAGCAAGTTGCTTCCAAAAAGTTATACTTTTTCCAAGGTTGTCTTGTGCGTGTTTTTGTATCTTTTGTTTGGTCCACATTGTGATCAAGAACCAAATGTTACTTTTGCGAAGATCTCTCTGGAAAGAGTGAAGTCGGGCATGTGCGCTACATGTTCACTCTACGGCAGTTAGAATTCGCTCATAAAGCATACACGCTTGGTATGTTAGCTCTGTCGATAACACTTTTATTTGGAGCTTTATTGTCCTCTGATGTTAAGAACTTTTCGCAGGTGTGTCAGGTGAAAGTGGTTACATTTTTTAGCATGTCTGGTAAACTGTCCAGATTTCACAAGCATCCTGTAGTCTAGTCCCCACAGCATCCACAGAGTGGCCGTGAAAATTTTCACCTCCAATAAGAGAGCGGTTGCTATATTTTATCCCCTATCAGCTATTTTACCAAAGGACGTGGTGCTAATTAACCACACAGGTATCTAATACCTGGTTATCGAATACGATTAGTAAGATCGGCTGCAAAGGAGCTATATTACTGTATGCTTTGATTGATACACACACGCGCACAAAAAAGCGGAAATGGATAGAGATTAATAAGCCATAGTGTCCAGAGGAATGGGTTTCGAGAAGAAAGTCAAACAACGTTCAAGTAGATATCCAAATGAATTCTTTATTTGATTCGAAACGAAATAAACAAAAATCTGAATTAAATTAGGCAGAAAGATAAGATTAAGCAATCAAATATTCTTTGAGATTATACATTTAAATGGCTTGCGTGGGGGTGGGGGTGGATACAGGATAGTTGTAACAGGTATTTCTAGGTCAACAGGCGTCATCAGCACGACAGTACGATTGTTAGCTCACACGAACAGGGCAAATAAAAAATAACAAAAATACAGATTATTTTGGGACAATTGTTTCCTGTTCGTGTGAGCTAACAATCGTACTGACTTTCATGGGAAACATGTATTTTTGTGGTTGAAACCTTTTGGATTTACTAGTGCTAGAGTGAGCCATATAGTGACCACTCTCTTATATTTATTTTTGTATAAAATATTATAATATATTATAAAATATTATAATAATCCAGGTTTCTCGGGGCACTGGGCCACTTGGTGTTGAATAGATATACTATTAAATTAGTATCTAATTCTCTCACCCTTATTAATTAATTATAATTATGCTACATTTATTTCTAAATGTAGTATTTGTTTCCGTGAAAGTTTGGCGCGCTGTTGGTAGGGGCATTTGAATTATAACGTCGGATGTAATCAATTGAACCACACGTGTATTTATCGTTATGGTAAAATCTGGCGTGTGATTGAGTGGATTTCATCCAGATAGTTTTGGCTGAGGAGCTACAAGTGGATTTTTTGTGAGTAAAATTACATTTAATTCATTAATAGCGAAACAATTGTCCCAAAATAATCTGTATTTTTGTTATTTTTTATTTGCCCTGTTCGTGTGAGCTAACAATCGTACTGACTTTCATGGGAAACATGTATTTTTGTGGTTGAAACCTTTTGGATTTACTAGTGCTAGAGTGAGCCATATAGTGACCACTCTCTTATATATATATATATATATATATATATATATATATATATATATCATTCAACTACGGTAACAGTTGAATAATATTCTTAACGTAGCTTTTTTTGTCACATTCAGCGTCTTCTAAGCAACCTCACTAATTCAGTTTTAAACGAAATCAAATTTAGTTTCCTGAATTATGCTTGACACGTGATTAGCTACATTTAGATAAGCTGCAGTAGAACCAAAGTTAAGACAAAGAATGTATAGGCCAAACTGGTTGACTGATGAGTAGTAACAGAAGGCTGCGTCTTCGTATCACGTCGGGGCCATCAATTTATGTAGTGGGAATATATATTCAGTTCCAGGTGCTGATATGGCTACGTGTATGTTATTACAAGATTTCATAGAGAGATCATGAATAAATTCAAGAACAATATTTACTACGTAAAAATGTATTTTATTTAATGGTCGTTGATGATACGTAATCAAAATGTAGAATCTAGTTGAATGAAATAATCTATGCAAGACAGATCAGAGATAGGAAATATGGAAATAACAGCTACGTGGTGATTTTCAGTCATGTGGCGTAGAGAAACAGACGGACATAGCAATGACGTGAATGGCTCTAAGTCTAATCGACTGAGAAGTGAAAGCAGGGTTAGCAAGCTGTTTTTATTAATGGAACGCTAGATATTCTAGAAACTTCCAAGAGAAACATTAAGCTTCTTGAATAATAAAGAATCCGCTTTCATAGCACAGATGTTTCCAGAACCTCAGTGAAGGGAGACGACTCTATAAACCTTCTTGCAAGGGACATCATTCAACTATTTAGCTACATAGACCACTACATATATATATACATATATGAGAGAGTGAGAGGGGAGGAGGGAGCTGAGTGTCGTTGTGACTGTGAGAATGTCCTGAACCAGCAATATTAATATTATTATTATTATTATTATTATTATTATTATTATATTATTATTATTATTATTATTATTATTATTATTATTATTATTATTATTATTATTATTATTATTATTATTATTATTATCATTATTATTAATATTATTATTATTATTATTATTATTATTATCATCATCATCATCATCATCATCATTATTATATTATACACTGTAGTTAATAATCCATAAAACACTCTGAAGTACCTTTGATTTTATTAAAGAATATCAAATAACTGGATTAACGTCTCCGGCATATACATTAATTCTTTCGATAATTTTATCTAACATGGTTATTGTTAACCTACGATTTGTATTTATTATAGACAACAATTTAGGTATCATAGACGTCATCAATATCAAAGTAATCCTTGTGAACGCTGATAAGTTCAAGTCTTCTCGACTTATTATATTGTTACAAGCAAAGAAAAAAGATACGATTAGAAACAGTTTTATAATGGATTTACCAATCTCGTATCTCAATGGAAAATGATGGTAAACAATTGTCTTGAACAGCTTAGCGTTTATGAATTCCTCTCCATAGCTTGACTGAACCAAACTTGGACAAACAGTTTTGGTGAGTTTTATAGACTGAACTATTATTGAGTTATACTGCTTTATGATGGCGTTCACAATTGCAACGGTATACACGAAAAACATGGCAACAAACCATACGTCCCCGACATTATCAGGTTCAGCAAGAACTGCAACAGCTATCGTAAATATGCTGTAGCATAAGATGTGGAAACTTGTAAGAAATATATAGATTGTAACGAGAGTCCATAAAAAATACAATGGAAGCAATAGACAAGTAAAAAATACAGCAGTAATCTTAAAAATACGAGAATTATTCGTACAGAGTGAGAATATATAAACTTTAGAATAACTGAAAGGTAAAGTTAAAATCAGATACATAATTGGGATTCCATAATAAACGAGGCACAGAAATAATTCGCAGACAGAAAATACAGCAAATAAAATTGTAATGGAAACAAAGAGCCAAAGTGTAATGAATCGCCAGAAAATATTTCTCCTGTAGTAATATAACCAAATTTTCTTTATACGGTTAATCGAAGTATAAATTATTAGATACCAGAAATTTGGGTTTAGAGCCAGAGAAACATTAAATTTCATTACTGCATAGAGTAGATCATAATCCTGTAGTGTAGAAACATTTAAATTGCCATACTTCTCTAATAATCTCTTATTTTGAATGAGAAACGTGAAAGTGGATCCTTGATGTAATGTATTATAAGCGACAGTCTCACTTGCTCGACTGGGAAGAACGAAGAGGATAAAATAGAAACATACGTAACAGATTAACCACACAAAGGGACCACCAAACCAGCCATCAGTATTCTCATAACTTTCTGGGATTCCTAATATTAAGGCGCGATGTCCCAATGGTATACCATCCTGGTAAAGAATTTCTATTGTTTCATATAAAAAGAAGTAATGCATCAAAAGATCCAGGAAAATTATTGAAAGAGAAGATAGAATAAAAAAGAATCTTCTTAATTTTGAGGCCAAGAAAGTGGAATGATGAAAGCAAAATAACCAAGACAGAAAATGAGGGAAATTGTGAGTATTATGGTTTTCGTTGATCCATTCTAATTTGTATGGCAATGTGTTTTGATGGGGAAATGAAGGTGATATCGTTAGTGAAAGAACACTAATAATTAAGGGAAAATATGCCCATACAACAGTTCCGACGATATTTGCATAATTGAGAAACATACTATTTTCCATGATATTTCCAGAACAAATCGATTTTGGGTGATAAACATAGCTTTCATTTTTATAGAGTTTACAGCAATAGTTCTTCACCAACTCTCTATTTAAACCGATTCTTCTGTTAGCTTTTAATGACTCAGGGCTGTTCTTCTTCATGTCCTGAGATAAATTTATTAGAAAACACATGTAACCAGATTCTCCCATTTTTAATGTATCGATCACTGAGATTTTCTTCAATTCCTGGAAAATCAAATGTATTAAATCATATCTCTGAATATTTTCTTTCCCACAATTTATATCGATATCAACCCTTGGAGTAGCAATGTAAGCTCCTAATAAATTCAAAGAGTAAATTTAAAAATCATAATAGAAATTCTTATACGCTATTAAACCATCTGGTTCGTCTGGAATCCAGGTAAATTGTCTCGCGTTTGCGAAATAATCCATTCGTACGGGTTTCAGAAGGTCATCAAGTTTTTTATCGGATAAATGGACATCGAAATTGAAAACCCTTTTGTCTGATCTTACTAAACTAGATAAAATCTTATGAACATTGGGAGAAATCTTAATTTCACAGTTATTTCCAAGTTCCTTCGCTTCTATGTTTAGTGATATTAGAACGACAATAAAAGTAATCACAAGGAAAAGTGAACTGCTTGTTGTTATCGTCATCTGCATGGCAGCCATATTTCGTTTTCTGTAAGAGAAAAACAAGATAGATAAAAGTCATAAAATATTGAAGATTCATTTTAGTTTCGTTATTTTGTAAATATTTGAAATAAAGAGTATTTACTTAAAAATGAATGTAAATCTATTTTATTATTTATTTACTAGAAAAACAAATGTGGCCAGCGGAGCAGAGGTCATATTGTATTTTGTGCTTTGCAAGTTCCTATTTTAGTTGTAATATTTCGTAATTTGAACTCGAATGAATTTTTGTGAATTTCCCGGCTGCAAGAAATAAGAGATTTTTTATGACTCGAATTTAGGAATGTAAATTATTGTATCAAAATGTGTATAACTTGAGATGAATCTTAACCTGATCATATCTGAACTGAGACCGCACATGCAGGAATCTAGATAATGTGTGTAATTTAAAAGAAAGTTGTTTCTTATTGAGTAGAACAAGGCAGGCGGATGAACTCATAAATGCTACAAAGGTTTTATAAGCTCCATTAAAATTATTCGGAGATGTGTATAGTCTTTGATTCCATAATGTCGTCATTCAATGTAAATGCATTCTAAACTATGCCACGCGTGTTGAAGATTTCATAAATAAACCCTTGAATCTTTCCAGCACAGATTTTGCGTGCCCGATTTTCCTTACAAGCCATGGGTTGTCCTTAAGTAATGGTAGAATGATCAAAGACTAATGAACTATAATCGAATTTAAAGCAACATTATTGAAAATCGAATTCTTAACCAGACAGCTATATCTAACGGTGATTCTGAAATTTTATTTTCGTTTCTTTATTTGGATCGGACTCCTCAGTCACCAAATTTATCAAATTTTTATAAACTAGAAAGAAGAGGAAACGTTGTGTATCCATTTCCGTAAGTATAAACTCTAAGTAGAAAGGGAATTTCTGGACACCTGTAAAAAATTGGAAAAGTCAAGAAAACAGATAGGTTTGTTCTACATCAACTGAACGAGATTTGAAAACAAAAAAAAAAAAAACAGAAGCCTCTAAATGTGCTTCTTATTGCTTTCCCGACTAGAAAAAGACCATTTTTGGATCAAATCCTTCCTTGTGATGACAAATGGAAACTCATTGACAACAGCAGAACAGGACAGTGATTAAATGCAGGAGAGTCACCTAAACGCACCATTGCACCCTAAAAAGTTGGTTGTCATTGTATGGTCGTCCGCGAAGGGAGTTATTCATTATTCATATTTGCAACAAGGGAAAACGGTAACAACATCGTATTGCTAGGAAATTGATTGTATGCGTGAGAATTTGAAAAAGAAGCAACCCAGAATAGTGAAGAGAGATGGCCCAATTTTGCTCCACGACATTGCACGTGCTCACTCTCCACAAGCTACGGTCCAAATGTTGCAAATCCTGAATTATGAGATTTTGCAGCATTCTCTGATATCTCTCCAACTAATCATCACTTATTTAAGCATATTGCCTATTTCATAAACAATAAAACATTCGTGAAGAGAGAAGAGGTGATTGAAGCATTCGGACAGTTTAACAGCAAATGATGGATTCCCTTTTTAAAGATGGAAAATATGACATAGACAAAACTTTGGTAAATGAACAGGGATCATACTTTGATTAAATGAATCAGTTCTCCAACATTTCTGAAACATTTTATTGTTAGCTTTTAAATACGACAATTCATGTAAAACAACCTAATATTAAGCTAGGAACTTTTCCATTTAAACGGCAGATCGAGAAATTAATTTTTTGTAACTAAATACTTTGAAACTTCGGAATCTGGTAGAATGTGTCATATTAAACATATTTTACTCTTAGCTTTTTGCAGAAAAGTTTATATTTACGAAGTTATTTCGTGAAATGAACAGGTCATCTCTTAGGTAGGCCATTCTTTCAGTGTTCTCTGCATGTGATCTCCTCAGGACTATGTGTGGCAGCTAATAGCGTTGTCTGTTCTCTGTCTCACAGCTCTGGCGCTCTGCCTTGGGTGCTTGAGATGTGGTGCTTTTATAGCGAGAAAAATCAGATCAGAGAGACAACTCGAAAGGCTAGAATCTCTGCAGAAGGTCAGTTCTTGGCGACGTCTCGATTGGTCAGAACCGTGGCATTGGATGTAGTGATTCCTGCTACACATACATACATACATACATACATACATACATACATACATACATACATACATACATACATACGTACATACATACATGTGCCGAGCAATTTTTAATCAACAAAACTGAGGTGTCAGAGGTACGAGAGCATAGGAGGAAGTTAGTTTCATTGTGGCTACATTACAAGAAAACCTTTCACTGTGTTCCCTACTCATGGATCCAGAAACCCTTCAACTTGCTAAAGTTCCAGTGATAATAGTCAAACCTATAGCTGATCTGACTTCATCATGGGCCACCATCTTAAGATTAAACTCAAAGAGTGACTGTATTATCACTGATAGAATACAGTGTCTCAAAGGCATATTCCAAGGGAACAGCCTTCTGTGATCTTTTATATTTCCTGTAAACCCCATGTCATTCATGTTAAAGAAGTCTGTAGGATATCTCACTGGTTCACAGGGAAACAAAAGTATCAGAATTACACACTGTTTCTTTGTGACTGACCTAAAACGTTATGCAAAGAATATGCATGAGATGAAAAAGAGCCTTGAGCTAGTTACGACATCCTCAAAGGATGTAGGTTAGATTTTGGTCAGGATAAATGTTGTTATATAGTTGTGAAAAGGAGGAATGCTATAAACTAGACTAGTAGCATCTCCGTCAATAATTTGAATGTTTCCCCTGTATCTGGTATCTAGGGGTGGATGAAAATATATCTTACAATGGCACCTGTAAAAAACACGTGTCACTAAAGAATATTACAGCCGAATTAAGAAAATTTGGACCTCACATCTATCTGCATTCAATAAAACACAATGTGTTTGCAGTGTCAGTACCCGTACCAATATTTGAGATGCTTGATTGGACGCTTGATGAGATCCTAGCAATTTGTGTGAAAACCCGAAAAATATGAACAACAAAACATAATTTCCACATAAACAGTGACGTAGATAGCCTCTACCTGAAAGGAAAACAAGTGGCAGAGGTTTAACATCGATCCAAAATGCCTTTGGATGTCACATCATATCCTTTCGGCAACATCTTTTAACCGCCAAGTGTCGAAATGCATCCCTTGACCAAGTTTGCATACATGAGGCTGATAACATCATAAGACTTGAGCAGCATTCCTTGTCTGAGAACCTAAAGTACATACTCACACGACTCTACCGCAGCGTCTCATCAGATGAAAGGATGAGCCTGTGTAAGCAGACGACCATGCATGGATATGATAGTAGAAAGCTTTGTGATGATAGTAGCATCGATCATCAAAGCAGTTTATCATGGACCAATAGCCGGATTACTACCTCGCACTTTGAAGGATATGCATTTGTTATCGAGGAACAGGAAATATCAACCAAGTACCTGGTGAACAAAGGAGATGGAGATACAGAAAAAGCATTCAAATGTGGCAAACGATGCAGACTTTGTGGAGTTCACACTGAAGATATCACCCATATCATAAGCAGTTGTCCGAAAATGTCATCACGGTATTATCTACCGATGAGACATGATGTTGTAACTAGGACACTCTATAATGAAATCCGTGGTAAGCATAATCCCAAGAAGAAAGAAAAAAGAATCCACAATATGGTAGATGCCATAGCCACTCATAATAAAAAGGAATACCGGTGGAATGTGCCAGTGAAGACCTCAGTAAAATATAGGAACAACAGACCTGATATAATGATTTGGGATAGAGAAGAGAAACTGTGCACAGTTGTGGAAATTAGCTGCCCAGCGGATGTTAACATAAAGCGGTAGATCAGTGAAAGAGAGAAAACCTCTGCTGAACTATTGAGAAATATGATGTTGCTCTATCCAGATTACAAGTTCAGGTTTATACCTGTAATTATTGGGGCACAGGGATATATAACACACTGCCTAAATACCAATTTTGAGAAATTAGGCTTCTCAAAACCAGAAAGGAGAAAGCTAATTCGAAGATTACAGATCCAATCCATCACTGGAACTGTAAAAATCTGTAAAACTTTCCAGAAGTTTATCATTTAAATATATATGAGTATGTCTAGATATGTAACTATATGCATGAGAAAACATAAAAACATACAAAAATACAGATCTTCACACACACATTCATACATACGTACATACATAAATAAATACATACATACATGCACACATACATGCATATCTACATAAATAAATACATACATACATACATACATTCATACACACATACAAAACATCCTGTTGCTATTGTTCAATTTCTATTGAAAGAGCCTTGGATCTAGGTTACAAACCGGTTCTTGCTCTATTGGCAAGGAATCTTGAAATAAAACTGAACAATGACATACATACATACATACATACATACATACATACATACATACATTCATGCATGCATACATGCATGCATGCATGCATACATACATACATACAGACAGACAGACAGACAGACAGACAGATTGGCTTGAAGTGACATGTCACGTATTTAGTATGGAAGACTATTTATGGAAGATACGATGAATACTATCTCCATCTTTGAATCCCTGTTAAATAACTGGTTAATCTTCAGAAGAATTAACTGAAGGAGCCTTTTATTAAAGATTGTATTGATTTTCGACTGAAACTTGAATTTAGCATGCAGAGATTTACTACAAACAACATGGCTGGACACAACATCAACAACAACACAACCAAGGAACAGAACAAAAACAACAGCTCAACAGATAAACAGATTCTTTCTAGCTGTAGTTAGAGAAGAAACCGTAACCACAAAACTCATTTTGTTTTCTTGGATTTATGAATTGAGGACAGATTTATTAATTGTTATAGAAGAGCTAAACAAAACCCCGTCGTTGGATGTTTGATCAGATTGGAACTGTACATGGACGATCCGCATCCACAACTAAATTATTTCACAGCGAAACAATTACGCCAACAAGCAACGTTGTGGGACGTAGGAAGGAAGTTTGTAGCCGAACGGAACAAAACCTTGAAATATCGGGAACTGACATTGAACTGTCTCTTCCAACTTATGGCGTTTGAGATGTTTGAAGGAAGTGAACCGCTAACAACGAAGTTCTTGTCATCGTTGGCAGCTCGCTTACCGAGGCGTCGGGTGATGCCTGTGATGGCGTTTGGCTTTTCCGACGCCTTAGCCTCGCCTTCGATCCTGATAATGTTACGACTTTCTGGCTTACATCAGTTTGTTCCGTTGGGCCTTGTCGTGTGCGACCAACTGAATCAATTGGTGCTGCATTGATGGTTTTTCTCTCGTTCTTTCTTTTACGTTTCTCTTATTTTTCCGATGTTTCTTTTCTTTGTCTTTCTTTTGTAAAAAATTAAATATAGAATAATCAGGACTATTGTTTAAAATACACAGTTTCAGTATAATTTTGAATGAAGGATATATTTTGGGAAAGATCTGGAATTAAGCTTCTCTCAAACAATATAAACGAAAACGTGGACGATTTTGGAACCCCTATGTGGTTTCGCAGTTAATAACATTACAACAAATACTATACAGCCTACCAGCTAAACTACGTCACAAGCTAAAATAACTGACCATTGTCCCTCTACTATGACTATGGCAAATAGCAGGCACAACCGCAACGGTTATTATAGAAGTTGTAATAGTAGTGACAGTAGTCAGGGGAGGAGTTATGAACATCACAGAAACTTCTTCCCGAGAAGACAGAGACTTCTTCTGGAAGAAAAGTTGTTAAACAACAAAAATAACAATAACAAACAGGAAAGGAAAGGCAACAGCATTTATAGGGATTCCAACCCCAGAGAGAAAAAAGAAAACCCGATTGATTCATGGTCTATCCTCAGACAGACACCTCGTCTCACTGTGAACTCCTCCAAAGAAAACAAAATACTAAAAACAACAGCCAAATATCTCTCAAATCCTTCCTTCAATTCTTAGAAAGGAAATACATTGGTGGACAATGCATATGAATAGAGAGGGTGGTGGTCAAGGTTAGAATGTCTTGTATCATGGATCTACTCCCACAACACTGACATGTTGCTAAACCAAGAAAATAATAATTCTCTTACCTTTTGCGAGTCTCTCGATTTCAATGATATACGTACAACAAATACTGGGAAACAAAAAGTAAGCCAATTTCTTAAAAGCATCAATAATACTTCTCAAACAAAAAACAACCTTCCTCTGAGCTTTCCTGATCAAAACAGAACCCAAGTTGTGGTAGACAGACTGTATTATCAGAACTATGCCTGAACCGGAGTAAACTATTTCTTGTGTGTGTGAAATATATAAATATATGCGTAAAATTGTAAATCTATATCTGTAAAGAATGCATTAACATCATTCATGCGGATAACCCAGTTTTATACATGCATGCACAGTAACCTGAGAAGCTTTAGTCACCCCTGCACATTTAAATAGGCTTATTACTTTTAGTAAATTGGATTTTCCAAAATGTTATTTTTAACACTAGAAAACTCAAAAAATCTTGTCTGTGTAAGCACTTCTCTGACAGTCATGTCCAAATTCATCTTCAGATGCCAAATAAAAATGACAAAGAAGAAGCATGAGAAACGAGCTCAGATTGAAATTTGGTAAAAGAATGGAGAAATGTGTGAGTAAGACAGCAGCTGATTGATTGGTCTGTAACTCCATCAACTGTTTCAAGAATTCAGAAAAGAATGGAAGAAGGTTCATAAAGAAGGCTTCACCTACAAGAAGTAGCCGAGAATGTTCCCTGATATCAAACTCAGCCAACCTAAAGTTAATACATCAGAAATTATGATACTGGATTCTCTGTACACAGGAAATGTATGGGATAGTCACGGGAGGAATGTCTCTTATGAAAGACCAGCTTAATCTGAAGCTAAGAGAATCAACAATCTTATTAAGATCTCCCATGTATCTGATGCAACTAAATCCATTCACTAACAGCTTATCTCCTTCTAATCATTATCACTACCGATGATAAGTTCGCAAAATATGCCACACAGTGAAGATCTCTTTTATATATAAGTGTTTGTGTGTCCATATATATATAATATATATATATATATATATATATATATATATATATATATATATATATATATATATATTTATACATATGTATAAAAAGTACAAACTGGGACAAAAACGCAAAACATTTTGATGACGACACTAAAAACGCGGACGTGACATTCGAGACCTTCACTCTTCAGTCAAGAACCGGATCATCCTCGCAATTTCGGCTGATTAATCCGCATTAGATTCCTTGGAAGAAAGCTTCGAATATATACAAACAAGGACATAAAAACGGACGATGTTACACGAATATGAATACAAAAATAATACGTGAAAACAATAATAATAATACGTAAAAACAATAATAATAATATTAATAACAATAACAGGACATCACGAACAGGCGTCTTTCGACCAGGACGAATTAAGCTCAGCTGGCGTGTTAGGAATGTGCCTTGGGGCTAAGAAAAAATGTTGGTGTTACCATAATAATAATAATAATAATAATTATTATTATTATTATTATTATTATTATTATTATTATTATTATTATTATATTATTATTATTATCATTATCAATATCATCATTATTATTATTATTATTATTCAGTAGTTTTATTTTTTATAGCGTGCTTTCACTTCACTACCGAGCGCAGCTCTGTGTGCCTTGGGTATGTGCTGTGATTTGTTGTGATGCTCTGATGGTTATTGTATGGAAAGTGTTCTGCGTAGGATGTGTGCAAGTGCCTAGTAGTGCAATTATTATTATTATTATTATTATTATTATTATTATTATTATTATTATTATTATTATTATTATTATATTATTATTATTATTATTATTTATTATTATTATTAGTGCAATTTTCTGTATGTTATATGTGTTTGTAACTCCTGGTGTTTTTGTTATGTATTTGTCTGAATATTTTTTTATCATGCCTAATGCACCTACTATGATAGGAATTGTTTCTGTTTTTAGATTCCACATTCTGGTTACCTCTATTTCCAGGTCTTTGTATTTTGAAAGTTTCTCCATTTCTTTTAGAGACACGTTGTCATCTGCAGGTATTGATACATCAATTAGAAAGCCTTTTTTCTTCATGATCTCTGACAACTATATCTGGTCTGTTGGCCTTAATTTCTCTATCTGTGTATCGGCATATCCCAGAGTATGGTTGCTTTCTCGTTTTATGTGACCTTTTCTGGTGTGTGCCTATACCATTTTTTCTGTTGTTATTCATAATGTTGACATAGCTTCCAGTGTATGTAGGTTCCAACTCTGTCATGTCTGTGAAATATTTCCTTCTTAGCCAGGACTGGGCAGCCAGAGATAATATGTTTATTGTTTCTTGTCTATCTCCACATATTCTGCAGTTACTTGTTATATTTCTTTTATTAATGTTTTTGATAATTTTTGTTTTATTGTTTCTGGTTTTATTATTAATTATATTATTATTATTAAATATTATTATTATTATTATTTTATTATTGAGTGAGCGAGCAGTGCACGTCATCAAAGTAACACTGGGGTAAAGTATACGAAGCCCAGTATACACATCATGACTATCCGTCTGACAAGGGTACACAACGTACACGCATCACAACCACATGTGCGCAACATGGTAATCTCATATCAACATTAACAACGTATGACCTTGCAGGTGGGGCTCAGTTAGAATTTTCTTCAGGTCGAGTAACCCATCCCGCTCAAAAGCTGCCTGAATAAGGTTTGTTTAAGGATGATGAACGAAATACCCATGTTTCTAAGGGTGAATTATCCAAATCTCAAAGAATCCCTCTCTACACTACTTCTCGTGATCAGAGAAGCACATATCGTCAGCCACTAAGGGGCATACCCAACTGGGTAAGGTCAAGCAACCGACAAGTAAATCTGTGGTATTGAGCAGAATATTTGCTGTAGCCCCTCTTCTATACCAAGGCAAATCAATGTACATGATAACACTTGCAATCAGTTAAGATCAGAAGCCATTTGAAGCCACTGCGGTTTACTGCATCAGGGCATTTATTATTATTATATTATTATTATTATTATTATTATCATTATCATCATCATCATCATCATCATTCGATTTTGGTTTTGGTTTGCAAGATTCTTTATGTGAGTTTGTGTGTTGAAGCATATTCTGTTGTGTCTAGGGAGAATCATTTTGTTTTTGTGCCTTATAATGTAACACACTCACCGGTGAAATTTCCACTTATTTCTTGTTTTTATTTTCCTCAAATATTCGTTGTGTCTGGCAACATTTTCAATAGTCTTAACTCTGTCCGTTAATTACACTGCGTTCCTCTTTGTTTGTTTGTGCGCATGTGTGTGTGGGTGCCTATGTATGTATGTGTGTATGCATGTGTGTGTATGCATGTGTGTGTATGCATGTGTGTGTATGTATATATGTTAAAAAGATAGCGTTAATATCGAAAAGATAGTGTCTTCTACTATAGCTTCTGTCCGATCGAAGACTTCTGGGTGCATTTGGTGGACGGAAACTGAAAGGAACCCGCCGTATATGTATGTATGTCATTATTCAGTTTATATAAAGTTTTCTTACCAATAGACCAAGCCTAGATTCGAATTCCAAAAACATCAACAGGGTATTTTAGTATGTATGTATGTATGTATGTATGTATGTATGTATGTATGTATACGTGCAGATTTGTATGTTTTGTTTTGTGTATGTATTCTCATGCATATCTAGACATGTACATAAATATTTAAATGATAAACCGCTGAAGAGTTTTACAATGTTTTACAGTTCCAGTGATGGATTGGATCTGTAGTTTTCGAATTAGCTTTCCCCTTTCTGGTTTTGAGAAGCCTAATTTCTCAAGATTTGTATTTAGGCAGTGTGTTAGATATCCCTGTGCCCCAATAATTACTGGTATAAACCTGAACTTGTAATCTGGATAGAGTAACTGCAGATTTCTCAATAGTTCAGCATAGGCGTTCTCTTTTTCACTGATCTTCAGCTTTATGTTAACATCCGCTGGGCAGCTAATTTCCACAATTCCCTTCTCTAATTTCCACAGTTTCCCTTCTCAATCCCAAATCATTATATCAGGTCTGTTGTGCTTATATTTTACTAAGGCTTTGACTGGGATATTCCTCCGGTATCCTTTTTATTGTTGCGAGTGGCAATGGCTTCTACCATACTGTGGCTTTATATTTCTTTGTCGCGGAGTTATACTTGCGATGGATTTCATTAGAGGACCTCGTAGCTAATACATCATGTCTCACTGGTAGATAATACCGTGATGACATTTTCGGACAACTGATTATGATGTGGGCGGTATCTTCGGTGTGAACTCCATAAAGTCTGCATCTGTTGTCACATTTTACTGCTAATCCTGCATCTCCATCCCATTTTTAATCAGGTACTTGGTTGATATTTCCTATTCCTGGATTGCTAATGCTGGAATAGAATGCCTTCAAAGTGGGAGGTAGTAATCGGCTATTGGTCCTTGAAAGACTTCTTTGATGATTGATGTTACTATCACCACAGAACTTTCTTCTAACATATCCATGCTTGGTTTTCTGCTCGTATATGCTCCATTCACCTGAGGATACGTTGCAGTAGAGTCGTGTGACTTCATTGGGTATGTATTTAAGGTTCTCAGACAAGGAATGCTGCTGCTCAAGAAACTGCCTTCCAAGTCTTATGATGGTATCTTACTTATGTCAGCAAACTTGGTCAAGGGATGCACTTCAACACTCGGTGGTTAAAAGATGTTGCAGAAGGGATATGATACAACATTTAAAGGCATTTTTAATTGATGGTAAGCCTCTACCGCCCTCTTTTCGTTTTAGGTAGTTGTGGTCTACGTCACTGTTTATGTGGAAATTTTGTGTTTGTTTGTAACTTCCGGGTTTTCACATCAATGGTTCGGATCTCATCAAGCGTCCAATCAAGCATCCCAAATGTTCGTATGAACACTGACACTGCACTCCGCACTGCTGTTTTATTGAAGGTACAGAGAGTTCTGAGGTTCAAATTTTCTTTATTTGGCTGTGATAGTCTTTTGTGGCATGTGTTTTGTTACAGATGCCAATATAAGATATGTATTCATGCACCTCCAGATATCAGTAATATTCCTCATCAGATATAGAGGAATCAATTAAATCATTGACGGAGATGTTGTTGGTCTGGTTTATAGTTTTACCCCTTTTCACAACCTTATAAAATTTATCCTGACCAAACTCCAACCCTACTTCCTTTGAGAATGTCGTAACTAGGCCAAGGCTTTTTTTTCATCTCATACACATTCATGGCATATAGTTTGAAACCAACCACAAAGAAACAGTGTGTAGTTTTGGCATGTCTGTTTCCTTGTGAACCAGTGAGATATTCCTCAGACTTCCTTAACATGAATGACAAGGGGTTTTCAGAAAGTATAAACAACATCACAGAGAGGCTGTCCCCTTGGAATATGCCTTTGCCATACTGTATTCTGCCAATGATAATACAGTCACTGTTTGTGTTTAATTTCAAGATGGCGGCCCTCGATGAAGTCAGGTTAGTTATGGCTTTCACTATGTTCACTGCAACTTTAGTAAGATGAACGGATCCTAACATGTATGTATGTATGTATGCTCTATGTTTGTGCCCTCATCACCGTTTGACAACCGGTGTTGGTGCGTTTCCGTCCCCGTTACTTAATGGTTTCGCAAAAAGACCGTAAAAAATAAGCACCAGACTAACATGTAAGCCCTGGGATCGATTTGCCCGACTAAAACACTTCAGCGCGGTGCTCCAGCATGGCTGAAACAAGTAAAAGAATAAACGAATGGAGAATAGCGGGACTTCGGAAAATGTAAGAATAAAAATGATATAAGAGATTCAAGGAGGGAGCAAACGCTGGGAAATGGGAAGCAGACTGAGGTGCTTGAGCACGCATGCGCACACACACGAGCGCATACACACACTTACATTCACAACACACATATACATACATACAGACACACAGACAAACGCGAACATCTTAATATTGCAATGATAGCCACTGATCTGGAAGAGAGAGAGAGAGACGTCTTTTTACTATGAGGCTTCATGTATCATTAGCCTAGAACAATACGGAATGCATTGGATAGGACAATATGGAGAGTATAGACTACCAACTCCCACCATCACTCTCATCTACCTCCCTCTATCTTCTCTCATACTTCTCTATTTAGTAATCTCCGTCAGCCACTGGACCAGTCAACTTACTCCTCCCAAATAATGGCCATTCTCTTTTCTCACTATCCCAACAATTACCACCAACACAACCCTACTCTCTTCCACCTCTGCTACTATTACTCCCTACCAGTCTCTTTATTAACCCCTAACTCTTGAAATTTATTTTCTCCTCTCACTATTCCCTATCTGAATACCTCCCCCATTTTCTCCCTCTAAAACACTTAGCTCTCCACGTATTCATTCCATCTTTGAACTTCTTTCCTTTAACATCTCAAATGTAAGATCTCATCGCCGAAGATGGAGGCTCATTTCATTCTACGATGGAATCAATCTATAAACATTATTTTGGACCACCGACTCCCCAGAAACAGCTGTTGGTTTTGTAATACTTTATTCAACATCTTTAATTCTCTGTATCATTTGCATTCTGTGTGTCAGATATACATATATGCAATTTTTGTATTTCATGTATTTAATATACTTTATATTTTCACCCGTCTAACATGCTTATCCCTCATATATATATATATATATATATATATATATAGATATATTTATAAATATCCAAACCTATATATATATATATCCATACCTATATATATATATATATATATATATATATATATATATATGGATATATATATATATATATGTATATATATATATGTATATATATAGTATATATATATATATATATATATATATATATATATATATATATATATATATATATATATATATATATATATATATATATATATATATATATATATATATATATATATATATATATATTACTATGGATATTACTATAGGGAATTCGTCGTGACAAGACGTACTTTTCATAGCTCCGATCAAACTCAGTAGCCAAAGAAGCATATTTCAACTCAAGCCAGCAGAAACTCTCATTGTTTTTAGTCCCAGTACTTTTGAATTCTACAATTCTACTTTTCTACTCTTTTACTACCATCGGAGGATAAATTTATACAAATCTATATACAACCTGGAGAAAGAAAAATAAACCAAAACTAAACCCAAAACTAGTTCTAAAACTAGTCCCGTGAGTACAATTCTTTTTTCTTGATCTGTATTAAACACACCGCTCATCCTGATTTGTACTAAATACACTGAACTCTCCCACACACACTCAGATATAGCCACGCATTTCCGAATATATCGACACAAAATTTTCAACGGTGTTTTCACTATTATACATCAAGCCATCAATTACAAACGTACAGTGTATAATACTGTCCCACTGAATATGGCCAATAATATTCAAAAACACCACTGGGTTGTAAATGAAATCACTGCACTGATTAACACTTGGTACACTCACCACAACGAAGCTAATGTTTACAGTAAAATAGCTGAAAAATTAGCAAAACAATCCTTTCACAGATCTGTAAAACAGATCGAAAATAAAATAAAAGAGATTGTAAGAATATTTCCTATTTTCCACACGCACATGGCAACACTAGAAGCCATCCTTGTCAATGAATGTAGTGCACCAAATGACCCAACTCCAACAGGTCAGGGGTCACTTCAACGACCCGATAGCCAGCAACAAACATCTAACCTAATTCCACCCATTCCACCCAACACTACCTTGGCAAGCCAGGACTCACTATCACAACAACAAGAGCCTGCTTCTGCTACTACATCACCAGTATCTGAGCAGATTCCACCCAGCCCTACTGTTGCAAGTCAAGTTTCACTGCTGCTACAGCAACAACAACAACAACAACAACAACAACACTCTGCTACTTCAGCCAGAATAGAAAAACCACTACTACACCCATATCAAACACCCTGCCGTTACTATTTTCAAGGCAACTGTAGATTTGGCCCCAGCGGCACCAACAACAAGGGACGCTGTGCTTTTTTCCATCCTACCTTATGTCGTAGACTTGTTAAGGGCACCTGTTCATATGGTATAACAGGAAAAAACTGCCCTCACCTCCACCCCAAATACTGTCCTAAATACAGAGTCCATGGTCCTGATCCCAAATATGGATGCACAAAAGGCAATGGATGCACCTTCTTCCATCCTAAACTGTGCCAAACTTCTGAGTCACTAAGGATGTGCCTGAACCCAGAATGCAACCACCACCATCTGAAGGGCACAAAATGATCGCAAAATAAATATAAACAGCAACAGAGGAGATCTACGACAACAACAAAAACAAAATTCAACCACGTTTCCCCTCCTACAATCAAACAACGAAGACAGAACCATGAAAAAACCATAACACCAAATAACATAAACATGAAATATGTATCCTCTGACCAAGTGGCAAACCAAAGTGATAACTCTTTTTTACTGACTTACCTAGAAATTATGAAGGCCGACCTAAGCCAGGAGATCCAACGAGCTATCAGCAACTACCTATGCAAATCACAAGGACCACATACCCACTACCAACAAGAAAATCATACACACACAGCTCCATAAAGAACTACCCACATTGTTTCCACCGAACAACATAAAACGTAACTTAGAACAATGCAAACATCAAACTTCCCTTACCTCGACATTCCTGTTAAATGTACGTGGCATCAACCCATCAATTATTGCCCATAAATGGAAGATCCCATATATAGAGAGTTGGCATGCCGAAACGGCACATTGCTTCCCTTTCTTTATCCTTACCGAGACTCACCTGAACAACACCCATATGGACGCCGAGGTGAAAATAAAAGATTTCACCATTGTTCGTGCGGATCGCACAGACCGAAATAAGGGAGGGACAGCCATTTTTATCCATGACTCCTTTTCACTTGATGCTAAGGACATATTTTCCAATGGCTATTGTGAATCTGTATCACTATTCAGCAAGGCCAAGGACATAATCATTTTTGGTCTTTACAGGCCTCCCCAAGCACCTCTAAATTGCTTTGAAGAGTGCCTTAGCAAAGTCAAGTCCTTCCTTCGGAAGTACAACTCCGGAAACATACTAGTGATGGGTGATTTTAACCTCCCTCATGTGAACTGGCCCACAAATACTCGGAAGTTAGGCAAATGCTCTACATCAGATAGAGCAGCAGCAGAACTGCTCTTTAATCTAATGGATGAATACTTCCTGACTCAGCAATGTGCTCGAACCAACGAGACAGAATAAAACGATCTTGGATCTGGTATTGACCAATCACTCTAGATTCGTTCACAGTATTTCAGTTGAAAAAACTCTCCTCTCAGACCACGACATGGTACTCTGCAATTTTAATTCCCGACATATAAAAACCAAACCAGCCAATCCCACTCCATGGCACTCATTTGACAACATAAACTTTCACAAAGCGGACTAGGGAGCAATCAGAAAGGATCTGTCTTTCATCGACTGGTATTTTACTCTCAATTCCAACCATATTGAGACCGCATGGCAGCACTTTGAAAACATTATCACCTATACATGCTCTAAACACGCTCCCACAAAATCTACTAACACAAACAGAAACCGGCTCCCTAAAAAGAAAAAAAACACTCATCTAAGTTTTTTTTAAAATTATATATATATATTTATTTATATTATATAGAGGGTACTATTATTCATAGGTACCGCACGCTAGGATGGACACTTGCAGTCAAAACTACTAAAATAAACAAATTGTACCGAATGCAAAACTTCAAAGCAAGTCATTTAAAAACAGAATTTAGTTACATATCACCTGTGATTTCGCAATCAATGCAGAATATGCATTCTATGCTCTTCAGTGAAACGAACTCAAGACATGTAAGGAAAAAACACAATATAGCATACCCGACAGCCAACCGTAGAATTCGTCGTAGCATGTACGAATGTTTATCTTTACATATCTATGAAAATGGCGGGCTTATTCGCAATGCATTTCGGTTACAATCTGCCTATTCGAGGTTTTTCACGCTAACTACTGATAATTTCTTATAAAGATTTTATCCTTAATTTTAAATATATATATATATATATATATATATATATATATATATATATATATGGCCTGGGAGCGAGATATTCACATAGGCGGCGGATACAGGAGTTCTGAAAATATATTTTCCAAATACAGTATTTACTAGATGTAGAGATGCGCTGGATTCAGGATGGAGACGGCAAAAACGGCTGTGGCACCGAGGATATGTATATAATCTTTTATTCTTTTACTTGTTTAAATCATTTTACTGCGGCCATACAGCAGCACCGTCTTCTTGATGAGTGTGTGTTTGTTTGCTTGTGTGTCAGTGTCTGTGTATGTATGTGTGTGTGTGTAAGAGTCTTTCTAAATATACTTGATATTGTCCCAATGTTTAATGAAAGTTCTTCTAAAATTTTATTGTGTCTGGGTTTGACTCATTCTCTTTTAGTGTTTTTTTTATTACTTTTGAAATTTATTAACTGTTTAAAAGTTATTTAGAGAATAGAATGTCACAAAGCCTTTGTCTGTATTTTGTATGTAACCGCTTTCGTTGTTGAACTTCTACAAAACACGTGTTCTGGGGTAATGCGTGTAGAGAAACTTGTTTTTAATAATCAGTTTGGTTTAGTTTCAGATTGGGAAGTCTTATAATGTGCCTTTCATAGCTGGATATTTTCGTCTTTTATTTTGTAAAAAGGGAATATTTTCTATTTTCCATTTGCACAAATGTTTACATGTTTATTACGTGGACAATTTCTAAAAGATGAATTTTTAATTTACTATTTGAGGACGTTCACACGGTTGGTGAAATTTGTTCCTGTTCCTCCAATGTAATTCTCGTCGAATTGTAGGCAAGTAATGCAGAAGTTGTGACGTTTTGTTTTGAAATTCATGTTTGCATTCATTTGCAATTCCTTTAAATTCTTGATTTTGAGGGTTGTTCATTTTTCAATTCTTTTGACAGACCCAACAATGAGTCTCAACTGTTTGAGTAATACACATATATACACACACCCTCCCACAACCACACCCTCCCACAACCACACCCTCATTTACACACACAAATACGGAAATGCTTTGAGAGAAGTATGACAAAGCGCCCAGAGACATGGATTCCGAGAAGAAAGACAAACAACGTTATAGTCGATATCAAAATAAATTCTTTATTCGATTCGAAACAAAATAAACAAAAACCTGGATTAAACCAGACAGAAAGAAAATATTAAGCAATGAAGAATTGTTTTTCAGATTGTACATTTAGATGTATATATGTGCGTGTGCGTGTGCATGTAAGTCGATAAATGAAATACCAGTGAAATACTGGAGTCGATATAATCGACTAGTGAACGCCCCACAAATTTGAGGGTTTATGTCTCCACAATGTTTTACATTGATCCACTCTGATTTGTATGGTAATGTGTTTTTAATTGTAAATATGAATTCATCGTGAGCAAACAGTGGCAGATTGAGTTGACGGGAATGTGAAGGTACTTTCGCTTTTGATACGAAACTAATGAGTAATGGTAATATAGCCCACAAAACGGCACCGGCGATACGTGCTAAATTCTGAAACATAGCATTCTCAATAATCTTTCCTGAACAAATAGATTTGGAGTGATAAAAATAGCTTCCATTTTTATAGAGTTTACAGCAATAGTTCTTCAACAGTTCTCGATTTATACCAATTCTTTTGTGAGCTTCAAATGTGCCAGGGCTGTTCTTCTTCATGTCTTGAGACAAATTTATATAAAAACACATGTATCCAGATTCTCCCATTTGCAGTTTGTCCATAAATATGAGTCTTTTCAATGCGTCGAATATCAAATATATTAAATCGTGTCTCTGAATATTTTGTTTCCCACAAGTGATATTGATATCAATCCTTTGTTTAGCAACGTAGACGTCCAACATATTAAAAGTGTGCATTGAAAAATCATAGGGGAAAGTTTTATATATAGTTAAAGCGCCTGATTTATCTGTAATCCACGTAAAACTCCTCGCATTTGCAAAATAATCCAATGGCACAGGATTAAGAAGTTCATCAAGTGTCTTGTTTGATAAATGGACTTCAAAATTGAAAACCTCTTTTTCTAATTTTACTAAACGAAATAAAATCTCACTGATATTGGGAGGGATTTTAACTTCACAATCATTGCCGAGTTCCTTCGCATCGATGTTTAGTGATGTCAGTGTGATAATAAGAATGATTGAAAGAATAAGAGAACTGGTTGCTGTTGTTGTCGTCTGCACGGCAGCCATATTTGGTTATCTGTAAAAATATGAAAAAACAAAGCATATTAAGTAATGAAGATTCAACTCCGTTTCTTTATTTCATAGACATTTGCAATGTTACGAAATAATCATAAGTGTTGTGGTCAATGTATCTGAGAAATCAATGCATTTTTCTGTTGCCGAGTACCTCTTTTATGGTTAAACATATCCCCGTTTCAAGGTCGATATTTTCTATTCAACGGTTGCAGGAGATTTTCTATTCAACGGTTGCAGAAGATGTTCTATTGCATTCGATGCTACCTAGTTCAAGTTATTAAATTTAGCATCATAACTGAATCAAGTTATATTTGAACTGAAAATACGGAGGTTTCAATATAGATGACGTAAAAAACAGTTCTCTTTATTAACAGTCGATTAACATCTGATTGTACGAGTTTGTGAAACTCCTCAACACCACAATGGAACAGATGATTTTTTTATCTGCAATAACCAGCGTTTAAATGGCAAATATAAAAAAAGATACTGAATTTATAAAGTCCCCCAGTGTCACTATTGTCTAATATTCTACTCCTCCGTTCAGTGTTCTGGGTTATTCATATAACTTTTAACATAAAAACAAAGTTATCTTTCTTACAGCCGCTCTGATCAACTCTAGCGAAGCAAACTCATTAAATGGCAAAATTCCTACTGAAAACATTTTACTGATGTAAATCTTTGTCTCTCTTGCATTCTTCCAGTGGCGTTGCTAATAATGAAGCACGGTAAGTGACTGCTCCCTGCAAGCACGTTTTTCCAATTTGCCCTGTTTTCAACGATTCTTTGGCACTTTTCAGTTGCCTCAGCCCCAGTAAAAAATTGCCATTCAAAAATTAGGCCATCTCCCCTCTAAAACGTTGAGTTTATTTGGCGACAAGGGATTGAATTAAAAGAGTTAGATCCTTTTGATTCAATACTTCAACACATTGTTGACTTTTGGCCTCCTCAATAGGCTGAAATCTCCACTTCTGAATTTTGCAAACCATCTTCAGCAAGTTCTTTCATTCAACATTTTTCCCCATAAACTGAGTGTATGTTTCGAGTCGCTTCCGCTGCAGAGTTTCCTTTTTTCTACTCATAAATTATGTTCTTTAAATGCTCTTTGGATACTTCCATGTTAGAAAGTGTTTTAATGAAAGAAATTTTAATTCTATTATTCTGTAAAATAATATTTCATTAGTTGAAATGTACAGAAATGCATAAAAATAATTTTAAATTCCAATAGACATTCTATAATAATATTAAATTTCATTCAATTTTAAAAAAGATAAAATCGGACAGAACTTATTTGATGAGCTGATATATTCCTGTCTCACACTCATACCGTATGTATGGACTTCGGGAACTTCTAGTAGAGCACAGCAACCTCCAAAATAAGGCACAATGCCATTTCCTGGAATGAATGTAGATAAATCCTTCTTATTAAATACATACATACATACTTACGAACTCCAAGCGACACGTCACCTATTTGATGTGGCAGACTATTCATCGAAAATACGATGATTACTGTCTCCAACTCTGAAGCTAAAACTACCAGCCTTATCAAATAACTCGTTCATCTTCAGATGGATTAACTAATCGGGGTGGTTTCCGACAGAAACTTGAATTTAGCATGAAGAGATTTACTACAAACAACATGGCTGGACACAACATCAACAACAACAACAACACAACCAAGGAACAGAACAAAAACAACAGCTCAACAGATAAACAGATTCTTTCTAGCTTTAGTTAGTGCAGAAACCGTAAACACAAACCTCATTTTTCTTGGAGTTATGGATTGAATATTGATTAATTTAAATATTACAGATGAATCAACAGATTGAAATGATACTTGGGTGATTTGCACCCAGAAATAAACAATGCACAATGCCATTTCCTGGAATAAATGTAGAGAGCTCCTTCTTATTAAACACACACAAATATCAGCCCAAAGAATACTGGTGGAGCATTCACATCAAAACATCGGTGAAATGTAAGTATAACAGGCCAGATATTGCTGTCTGGGATAGACAAGATAATGTAGGTTCCGTCATACAGGTCGGTTGCCCTTCTGATGGGAATATCTCTTTGAAAATCAAAAACAAAGAAGGTAACTATGGACAAATGCATTGTAATGTCCAGCTTCTATATCCAGATTACGAATTGCATTTATACCAATAATAATCCTTTCTACTATAGGCCTGAAATGTTTGTCGCGGAAGGGGCTTGTCGGTTGCATCGACTCCAGTGCGTGGCTGGTACTTATTTCATCGACCCCGAAAGGATGAATGGTAAAGTCGACTTCAGCGGAATTTGGACTCAGGACGTAAGAACCAATAATGATAAAAGCTCTTCGTTTTGTAAGTAAATGCTTAACTGTCAGTGTGGATAAGCTTGGATTTTCAGAACAAGAAATCAATGGATTAACGCATTACAAATACAATCTGTATATGGAACAGTAAAACTATGCAAGACTTTTCTCAGGTTTAAAATGTGACGTTATGTCCGTCGTCTACATTCCAATGATGGAGCTTTGTATGTTCGTTAGAAAGCAGCTCCTTCTTCAGGGGAAGAATCTAACAAATGAAGTCCCACTGACCTATAAATTAGACATTAAATGATAACATTAAATAAGCTATACGCTCGTATTTTATATATTTTTTATGTGAATGCCAAATAAATGAAGCTCCATTCTTACAAAATATTCACTAAATTAAGTAAGAAGATAATTATAAATGTCATTAATTTAATTGCAAAAATGACGAAAATATTGTCAGTGGAGTTGCTTACAAATTTCGGTCTTTAACAACCGACTAAAAACATTCAGTGTAAATCTAACATCAAAATATGGTGTTCTGTAAGAAACATATTAGACTACTAAATTCTTTAATTGTCAAGATATATTACATTTATTACATAATATATGTTGGAACAAAGGCGGTGAGCTGGTAGAAACGTTAGCACGCCGGGCGAAATGCGTAGCCGTATTTCGTCTGTCTTGACGTTCTGAGTTCAAATTCCGTCGAGGTCAACTTTGCCTTTCATCCTTTCGAGTTCGATTAAATAAGTATCAGTTACGCACTGGGGGCGATCTTATCGACTTAATCTGTTTGTCTTCCTTGGTTGTCCCCTCTGTCCCCTTCTAGGTAGTAAAGATATAGGTATTTCATCTGTGTTTACGTTCTGAGTTGAAATTCCGCCGATGTCTACTTTGCCTTTCATCCTTTCGGGGTCGATTAAATAAGTACCAGTTACGCACGGGGTCGATATAATCGATGTAATCTGTTTGTCTGTCCTTGTTTGTCCCCTCTGTGTAGCCCCTTGTAGGTAGTAAAGAAATAGGTATTTCAACTGTGTTTACGTTCTGAGTTGAAATTCCGCCGAGGTCGACTTTGCCTTTCATTCTTCGAGGTCGATAAATTAAGTACCAATTGCCTACTGGGGTCGATCTTATCGGCTGGTCCCATCCCCCAAAATTTCGGGCCTTATGCCTAGAGTAGAAAGGAATATATGTTGGAACATTGCCGTCCTATATATATATATGACACTGGGTGATTGTGTAGTGATGTGAGCTGGTATTCTACTCAGAGACACATGAACGGCATCGTATGGTGACATGTAGTTGTTTTGTTGTGAAAGCATGAGCCTATATGAGCAGAAGTAGAAAGCTCCGTGCTGATAGTAACATCGATCATCAAAGCAGCTTATCATGGACCCACAGCGGGATTACTATCTCCCACTTTGAAGGGTATGCGTTTGCAATCGAGGATTAGGAAATATCAAACAAGTATCTGATGAACAAAAGGGATGGAGATGTAGGTAAAGCATTCAAATGTGACAACCGATGCAGAATTTGTGGAGTTCACACTGAAGATATCACCCACACCTTAAGCAGTTGTCCGAAAATACCATCACCTTAAATGTCACATGACGTTGTAGCTAGATCACTCTATAATGAAATCCGTGGTAAGCATAATCCCGAGAAGAATGAAATAAGAATCCACAGTATGGTAGAAGTCATAGCCACACGTAACAAAAAAGAATACAGATGGAATGTCCCAGTGTAGACCACAAAAACTGTAATCCCAACAGACCTGAGAGAATGATTTGAGATAGAGAAGAGAAACTGTGTACAGTTGTGGCAATTAACTTCCCAGCAGATGTGAACATAAAGCTGAAGATCAATGAAAAAGAGTGTATCTATGCTGAACTATTGAGATTACAAGTTCAGGTTTATACCTGTAATTATTGGGGCCCTGAGATATATAGCACACAGCCTAAATACCAATCTAGAGAAATTAGACTTCTCAAAACCAGAGAGAAGAAAGCTAATTTGAAGACTACAGATACGACCCATCACTGGAACTGTAAAAGTCTGAGAAACTTTCCAGAAGTTTATCATTAAATATATATGAGCATTTCTAGATATGTAACTATGTGCTTGAGAATACATACATAAACATACAAATCTGCACATACATACATACATACATACATACATACATACATACATACATACATACATACATACAGACAGACAGACAGACAGACAGACAGTCTGGCTCGAAGCGACACGTCACGTATTTAGTATGGAAGACTATTTATGGAAGATACGATGAATACTATCTCCATCTTTGAAGCCCTGTTAAATAACTGGTTAATCTCCAGATGAATTAACTGAAGGAGCCTTTTATTAAAGATTGTATTGATTTTCGACTGAAACTTGAATTTAGCATGCAGAGATTTACTACAAACAACATGGCTGGACACAACATCAACAACAACACAACCAAGGAACAGAACAAAAACAACAGCTCAACAGATAAACAGATTCTTTCTAGCTTTAGTTAGAGAAGAAACCCTAACCACAAAACTCATTTTGTTTTCTTGGATTTATGAATTGAGGACAGATTTATTAATTGTTATAGAAGAGCTAAACAAAACCCTTTTGTTGGAGGTTTGATCAGATTGGAACCATACATGGACGATCTGCATCCACAACTAAATCATTTTACTGCGAAAGTAGCAATAGTAGTCAGAGCTATATAGCGGTGCCCCGACTAAAAGATTTTCAAGAAGAAATAACTTTGATTTCGAAGCACTCTCTCGAAGAGAGAGAATTCTATATCAAAGTAAGCAAAAGACTACCAGACACGGTATTAAAAGTTCACCAAGAAGAAGAGAAGAAGGAGATAGAAGTGATGTTTGGGGATAGCAAAAAGAGAACATTCAATTACGAACTGACCACTCTCAAACAGGAGCTAAAAGATGTCAGTGAGAAACCTCGAAATCAGAAGAGAATAACCAAGAGAAAAACAGTAAACGAAAAAATTAACCAGAACCAGGCAGCAGTATACAGAGATATTGAGAGGAGGAGTAATGAACATCACAGAAACTTCTTCACGAGAAGACAGAGACTTCTTCTGGAAGAAAAGGTGTTAAACCACAAAAATAACAATAACAAACAGGAAAGGAAAGGCAACAGAATTTATAGGGATTCCAACCCCAGAGAAAAAAAGAAAACCAGATGGATTCAT
>NC_042997.1:204943794-204986294 GCF_006345805.1 Octopus sinensis | reverse complement strand
GTTGACCGCGGCGGAATTTGAACTCAGAACGTCAAGACACACGAAATACCTATTTCTTTACTACCCACAAGGGGCTAAACACAGAGAGGACAAACAAGGACAGACAGACGGATTAAGTCGATTACATTGACCCCAGTGAGTAACTGGTACTTATTTAATCGACCCCGAAATGATGGAAGGCAAAGTCGACCTCGGCGGAATTTGAACTCAGAACGTCAAGACACACGAAATACCGCTAAGCATTTCGCCTGTCGTGCTAACGTCTGTGCCAGCTCACCTCCTTGCAGACCTGAACATCTTAATATTGCAATGATAGCCACTGATCTGGAAGAGAGAGAGAGAGAGACGTCTTTTTACTATGAGGCTTCATGTATCATTAGCCTAGAACAATACGGAATGCATTGGATAGGACAATATGGAGAGTATAGACTATCAACTCCCACCATCACTCTCATCCACCTCCCTCTATCTTCTCTCATTCTTCTCTATTTAGTAATCTCCGTCAGCCACTGAACCAGTCAACTTACTCCTCCCAAATAATGGCCATTCTCTTTTCTCGCTATCCCAACAATTACCACCAACACAACCCTCCTCTCTTCCACCTCTACTACTATTACTCCCTACTAGTCTCTTTATTAACCCCTAACTCTTGAAATTTATTTTCTCCTCTCACGATTCCCTATCTGAATACCTCCCCCAATTTCTCCCTCTAAAACACTTGGCTCTCCATGTATTCATTCCATCTTTGAACTTCTTTCCTTTAACATCTCAAATTTAAGATCCATATATATGGTTAGCTTATGTAAGGAGTTTGTCTATATTTGAAACATTTATTATTTTGATTACAATTTAATGACTTGTCATAACTTTGTGTTTTTTATTTAATTATTGAATTATTATTTTATTTTTCAATTATGTATATTTAGAATTTTCATATATACACACACACACAAAATATATATATATATATTATATATATATATATATATATATATATATATACGTATATATTATAAAGTATATATTAAAGTATATTTATTAATTAATTATTTTACTGTTCTATTATATTTTTAACCTGAGGAGCGACTATATTTATATACAAGTGATTTCTCTACTACTATAATCATTTCTTAAATATTGCAGCGAAACACGTGTCGTTTTTCTAACTATTATATACATTATAATATTATTCTTGTAATTTACTAAATCTTTTCTTTTTAATTGTTATTTTAATTTTAACTTTTCTATTATATATAATTTTCTAGATGGTGTAATTTAATTATTCATTTTGAATTGATAAAAAGTGGGGTTTTTTCTAATATTTTATATATCTCTCTATATATAAACGGCAGTTTGTCTGTCTGTGTCTCTGTATGTCTGTCGGGTTGTACCCTCACCCTGACCACGGCTTTCAACCGATTCTGATGAAACTCGACACAAATATAGCCCAATATCATAATTCAAAACTAACGCAGCGAAAATTGTGAAAAGTTCCCCACTTCTGAAAAACATCGATAAATTCGACATGGGGTCGAGAATCAAAGCTTCTTATATGCAACACATTTTCTGTTGTAGTTTTCTTAACTTGCAATCGATTTTCACCAAACTCATGGTGAAGCTTAATGTTACCCTAAGAAACTTAATTCTGGCGTTAGTTTTCCATGCAATACCTCACCATCAGAGAAAATCGATAAAATCATGCCATTTTGGGAAATCGCGTTCAAATTCAAGATGACATATTTTCGACAATATCTTTCACAAATTGGCAGGAATTTTTTTTTAATTCACAGCGAGCATCATGTCTGCTCCAAGGAGCTATATGGCCCTTTTTATTTCAATAGGATACTTTATTACTTGAAAAAATCGGTTAATTAAATCATATGTGGCACACATAGCAAACCGATTTGTGTATTAAACACAAACCACAGACTGTCTAGGGGACGCAACTCGACCTTTTTAACTCCCAAATAACTATCAAACAGCTATCGATAATTCAACCCAACCAATTCCTACCAGGAAGAAATTACATTCGAGACTTTACCCCCAACACCGCCACTTCTGCTAATAGCTGCTGCACCCGCAAGTTATTCGACTACTTTTTTTGTTTAAACTTTCTTTATAACTACCACCCCAAACGTTTTACCTTAAATTTTTGACGTACCCTAAGGGTCCTCGGACGCTACTTGCAAACTCTTGGTTTATTATAAGCCGCTTTTGTCGTGTGCACCAAAAAACCTTTTCCATTCGTTTGTTCAGTTTCGTCACTTTTGACTTTTTCGTTGTTGTCACTCACATTGCTGCCCGCTTTTTTGGCGTTTTTATACATTTTTATACATTTTGGGATACTTACCCCACGTGTTCCTTTTTATTACACCTTTGCCAAACACATTGCTATCCACCAAAATATTTACCCCACGTGTTCCTTTTAATTACACCTTTGCCAAACACATTGCTATCCACCAAAATGCCACCCAAGAAGAGAAAGACACTCCTCAGCCCTCGGACGGCCAAGGCATCGGCTGTTAGGGCTAGAAGGGCACGCGAGACCCACGAGGAAACTGCCTTGCGCCTCTCGCAAAAAGCTTCCCGTTCTGCCGCTGCTCAGGCATCTGAAACTACTAGCGACCGTCCTACCCGACTTGCAAGGGCCGCAGCGTACAGATCTTCCCTCCGCTCGAGGTTGACGAAAGAGCAACAGTCCAGACAAAACATGCGGGCTTCTTCCTGTGCTTCCATCCGCAGAGCTCGCGAGAACCCCGAACAAAGGGCCATTCGGAATGCGGCTAACGCCACTAGCACCGCCAGGACACGATCTGTCGAAACCTCACAGCAGAGGAGAACTCACCAAGCTGCTGACGCCGCAAATACAGCCATGGCCCGATCTGCCGAAATACCTCAACAGAGGAGAGCTCGCTAAACTGCTAACGCCGCAAACACAGCCAGGGCTCGATCTGCCGAAACTCCAGACCAACGAACTATTCGGACATCCAGAGATGCCATTAACACTGCTTCTGCTAGGGCTTCAGAAGGTGCTGAGGCGAGAGCTGAAAGGGTTTCAAGGGATGCTACTGCTACCGCTGTCGCACGCGCATCTCAATCTGCTGAGGCACGGCGCACTCGACTTGAGAGTATCAACCAACGTCGGGATATCATTCGTGGTGTACGTACCCCTGCCCCCGCTTTCTGGTCGTTACTAGCATTCAACTACGACGCCACAATTAACTTCTCCTTGCGTGACAACATCAAGATAGGGTCAATGACAATTGTATGCCAGTTTTGCAAAGCCAAGAAATGGCCCGGAGAGCCATCTGGTTTGTGCTGCTCTGGTGGCAAAGTGGACCTGCCACCCCTACGGGAACCACCTCAACAACTGAAGGATCTCGCGGCGGGTTTAACCCCCGAATCGTCACAATTCCTTGAAATCATTCGAAAGTACAACTGCTCATTCCAAATGACCTCTTTCGGGGCCAAAATTCCTTCTAAGGAAGGCTGGATGCCTACTTTCAAAGTGCAGGGACAGGTCTACCATCTTATTGGGTCACTTCTGCCAGACGAGATTCAGCAGTCTTCTTTCCTCCAAATCTACTTCATTGCCGACTACAACCAGCAGGTTGATGCACGCCTTGGAATAATACCGGGTACATGCTATGTTCCCCGCAAAGACGTTCTTCTCCGTCTTCAAACCATGCTTCATGATGTCAACAGCTACGTCTGCAGCTTCAGGTATGCCTTGGACAGTGCTCCGTCTCCAAACTTCAACGTTGTCATTGATGCTGATAAACGACCCCACGGGGAGCACGAACGCTGTTTCAACGCACCTGCGTGCAACGAAATTGCCGCAGTCATACACGGAGAGCAACACAACAGCCGTGACATAATCATCTCCTCCCGTGGTAACAGCCTACGCAGGATCAGCGAGACTCACAGATCTTATGACGCGCTTCAGTACCCATTGCTTTTCCCTTATAGGGAAGACGGCTACCACTTCGGAATTCCTTTATGGCAGCCCTCCAATCAAACTACTGTGGCATCAAAGACGGTTTCCTGCAGGGCGTTCTACTCATACCGGTTCATGATCAGGGAGGGTGAGTTCAACTTATTGCCCCGTTGTCGTCAGCTATTCTACCAGTTCGCCGTCGACATGGCCGCCAAAGTGGAATCGGAAAGGCTGCTATACATTAAACTTAATCAGACCAAACTTCGCTCCGACTCCTACATTCATCTCCGTGACGGCTTGCAACAAGAAAATGACCCTCGCAACATCGGCAAGCCATGCATTCTACCCTCCACCTTCACAGGAGGACCGCGATATATGCGTGAAAGGACCCAAGACGCCTTGACCTACGTGCGCATTTTCGGCCGGCCGGACCTCTTTATCACCTACACGTGCAATCCCAACTGCGACGAAATCACTCGCGAACTCCATCGTTGCTAGGGTTTTCCGTCTGAATTTGGCAAAATGATGGATTTGATAGTTAAGGGTCAGATTTTCGGGCATGTCAGGTGCCACATGCTTTCAGTCGAGTGGCAAAAGAGGGGCTTGCCACATGCTCACATCTAAATTTATCTAACTAATAAAATCGAGACTAATGACATTGACAAATTCATTTCCGCCGAGATTCCTACCCCGATGAGGACCCCGAAGTGTACGAAATTGTCCGCACTACCATGGTACACGGGCCCTGTGGACCAAATTACGCCAACACACCATGCTGCAAAAACGGATTAGCCTGCTCAAAGGGATTCCCTAAACGGTTCACTTTGGAGACTCAAACAGGCGGCGATGGGTTTCCGCTGTACAAACGAAGGAGTCCAGCCAATGGAGGCCGCACCGTTACGGTTGGGCGACATCAAGTGGACAACAGCTACATTGTCCCCTACTGTCCTCTCCTGTCGAAGATATTCAAAGCCCACGTCAACGTTGAGTTCTGCAGCTCCATCAGGTCAATACAATATGTCTGCAAATATATCAACAAGGGCAGCGATGCTGCCATGTTCAGCATCCAGAGGAACACCAGTTGCGACGAAGTGTCCAACTACTTGGCATTCCGGTACCTCAGCAGCAACGAAGCGTTTTGGTGCATTTACGGCTTCCCGCTCCATCAGAGACACCCGGCTGTGGTGCAGCTTGCTGTACACTTGGAAAATGGACAGCGCATTTACTTCACAGAGCAAACTGCTGCGCAGGTAGCCACTAACTCTAAAGACACAACGTTGACCGGTTTCTTCAAATTATGCCAACGTGATGACTTCGCTCGAACGCTTTTGTACCCCCAGGTCCCATCGTACTTCGTGTGGTATAACAACACCTGGGTTCGACGGAAATCCGGCAAAAACGTCGAAGTCTTCCCTGACTCCTGCCTGGGTCGACTTTACAACATCCCGCCAAACCAGCAAGAATGCTTCTACCTCCGTCTCCTTCTACATGAGGTCATTGGTCCAACAGGTTTCGGCAATATACGTACCGTCAATGGGGTTCTGCGTGACACCTTCAGGGAAGCGTGTATGAGACTTGGCCTTCTAGAGGATTACTCCCAGTGGGACGCCACTATGACAGAGGGCGCTTTACTGCAAACGCCTTCTTCAAAAACGTCAGCTTAGTGACCCACTAAGTCTCTGGATGAAATACAGGGATGACATGTCGCAGGACTTCTTACGTACGGCTCAGCAACACTGCCCTTCCGTCGAGATCACGTTCACCAACTTCATTTACAATTTTGCGCTTATTCAACTCGAAGACGCTGTCATCGATATGGGTGGCTCTGCTTTAACGGAGTACGGCCTTCCACCACCCACACGTGAACACGCCAATGTTATGTCTGCTGAATTGTTACGCGAAACTTCCTACTGCATTGAGGAACTGCACCAGTACGTCCAAGATAATGAACCACGACTGCTTCCAGACCAGCGCAAAGCCTACAACACCATCGTAGACTCTGTCAGACAGCAACGTGGGGGGATTTACTTCCTTGACGCACCTGGCGGCATGGCAAAACCTTCGTCACGAAACTAATTCTGACGGAGGTCAGACGCAACACGGACATTGTCCTGGCTGTAGCTTCCTCTGGTATCGCGGCCACGTTGCTTCCGGGTGGCAGAACCGCCCACTCTGCCTTCAGACTCCCGCTCGATCTGGCAAAGTCCGAGTCACCTCTCTGCAACATCGCCAGGAACTCAGAATAGGCCGACATTCTGCGCATATGCAAACTCATCGTATGGGACGAGTGCACTATGGCACACAAAGGCGCCCTTGAGGCACTGGACAGGTCCCTGCAAGACATCAGAGACTCTACGGCCCCCATGGGAGGAATGACTTTACTTCTTTCAGGAAACTTCAGGCAGATTCTACCTATTATTCCAAAAGGAACCCGTGCCGATGCCGTGCGCGTGTGCCTTAAGTCGTCAGCTCTTTGGGCACATGTGCGGCCCTTGCACCTCCAAACTAACATGCACGCGCAGTTGATTGGTGACAGCGGATCCGCTGCATTCTCCAGGGACCTTTTATCGCTCGGTGAAAATAGGATGCCGGCTGATGCGGATGACTGTGTTCAATTGGACTCACTTTGCACCACTGTCGACACCCCTGCTAGCCTCCGGGATGCTGTCTTCCACGACCTACAAAACAATTTACGTGACCTAAAATGGCTGGCAGGCAGAGCTGTTCTCGCACCCAAAAATACAACTGTCAACTCCATCAATATCCAGCTACTTGAAGCTATTCCTGGTGATGTCCACGCCTATAAATCTATAGATAGGACATATCTATAGATTTAGTGTCAAGCCAACTAACTACAAAGATTTCATTATTGATTTCAAATCTATAATCATATGAACATCTTGGCTCCTTTCTCATCAATGCTCTTTCCTTTAGATGACATCTCTTGAGACAATTATCTCTCGTACCGGTTGCATCAAATCCCATTTGCCCGAGGTGCACTAACAGATCATACTTTGTGAATATATTATCAAAATATACGGAATGTGACCGAGGATCATCTACCACTCCAAGAAACTCTCCTTCCAAGTGGAAGATCGTCTTCGGATCCTTTTTGAATTCTTAATGTCCATCAATAAATCCCAAGGCCAAACGCTACAAGTCGCTGGGTTACATTCGGACGAACAGTGCTTCGCCCACGGTAAACTCTACGTGGGCTGTTCACGCGTTGGGAGGCGCAATGATGTTTTCATGCTTTCGCCCAAAGGGACAGCTAGGAACATCATATACACAGAAGTATTCGAGTGTAGAGAAGACATTGCAACCTACACATGCGCCTTCGTTCCTTAGAGGGAAAGGACTAGATTGGGATTAGTCGTTGCCTACTAGGAGCTCTTACATACCCGGGCAACGCCGGGCTATGCTGCTAGTATATATATATATATATATATATATATTATATATATATATATATATATATATATATATATATATATATTATATATATGTATATATATATAAAATAAATAATATATAGATATATATTTACATGCATATATGGGTACAGGACGTCACCAACAATGCAAATAACATGAAATACGCAAACAAATTCGGGAAAGACGAGTGAAATGTGTAAACAACGAGGAAATAATTGAAAACAGGATACGTTAACAGAGAGAAAGGACCCTTAATCGGTTGGCTGTCTATCTACTCCTCATTTGGAGTATTCAACGACACTATGAGTCTTCAAAGACAGCTGCTCCCATAAATTCTAAAATAAAATTTGGGATTTATTGAAGGTCAAAGTTGGGAACAATAAAATGACAGTGGAGACATACAAGGAAACCGAACGAAAACAAGCATGGAGAGTCGTTAGACCGGAACGGGAGGAAAATAGTGAACGCTGGGACAAACACTTTTGAAAAGAGAAAAGATAGATGAGAGAGAAAAAATCACGTCCGTTCGTTTAAACGTCTGTGCAAGAAAAGAAAGATGGGTGATAATCACGTGTAAGCAACGAGAGAGAGAGAGAGAGAGAGAGAGAGAATAAAAAGAGGAAGAAGGGGGAGAGAGAGAGAGATAGAAAACGGGGAAGTGGAGAAAAAGGGAATTAGAGAAGGATGGAGGAAGAAAACAGTATAGAATAGAGAATGGCATGAAAAAGGTGAAGATAAACTTACTTGGAAATGGATGTGTCACGCGTTCAATCCAATTTATATTGTCCATGCAGAGGCTTCTGGCACCACCTCTCTTCAATTTGTTTCTGCCCGTTCTTTTTTGCTGTTTCTTTGATCCGTTTTGTTTGGTGGCAGTGGTTTCCAGTTCTTCATTTAATTCAGGGTTAATGTCGAGTTCCCTTGCGAATTTACAAGCTTCCTTCGCAATGGAATGTGATTTTTGCTGCTTTCGTCTTTGCACACAAACCACAGCATCCAGTCCTCTGTACGAGATAACTATTTGTTCATTGCTATTGAGGAGGTGTCTTACAGCACAGATTTACCTGCATCAATCCTCTTCCCCCCATTACTTCTATGTAGGTAAAGCAGACTATCAACGTCTGCTTTTGGGTGGTGCATGTTCTTAAGAAGTTAGTAGTTTTCTTGTTTTTCTATCCAGGTGTTGGAACCCGCTAAGATTCCAGTTAATGATGTTAAAACTGTATTGGATTATTGGAAGTGCCGGGGTGTCAATGGCTTCGATGGGAATGTTGGGGGTCGAGTTCAGTTTTTGGTATTATTATTATTATTCAGTAGTTTTATTTTTATAGCGTGCTTTCACTTCACTACCGAGCGAAGCTCTGTGTGCCTTGGGTATGTGCTGTGATTTGTTGTGATGCTCTGATGGTTATTGTATGGAAAGTGTTCTGCGTAGGATGTGTGCAGTGCCTAGTAGTGCAATTTTCTGTATGATCCATATTTTATATGTATGTGTTGTTGTATTTTCATTTTTGGGGTAGAGTACTGCTGTGTAGTATGCGTGTAAGATAGAAATGTATTCCTCACGTGTCCATTTACGTCTTTTGGATTTTATTTGCGGGACATGAGGTACAACGTCCGGCCCATTATTTTGACGGCCGTCATTTTCGTAGGGTACCGGTCCGTTTATTTCTGTTGTCACATTATTTCGCACGTGTAGTTTTTCGTACATTTTTTGTTGTAGGTTTAATGTACGTACCGCTCGATTGTTATTCTTGGGTTGAATAGTATCGGTGGCATTTAATTTCTTCGTAGTTCCTTTGTACATGGTGTTTGAGGTCGGGGATGATCGTGATGTTCCACGCATGTTTACATGTGTTGCGTTAGAGGTGGAGATAATATCGAGTCAAAATACATCATTTCGTTTCAAAAATAGTAATAAATTTCAATTAGTATTACTTACTCGGATACAGTCCAATTCTTTGTTAGCAAAACTTTGGCTCCATAGGATGTCCTTGTTTTCGATGTTTGTGGATAGATTTCGGAGCTCTGAATTTTCCTTCTTACACCTTAAACGTCCCCCGGATTATTATTATTATTATTATTATTATTATATTATTATTATTATTATTATTATTATTATTATTATCATTATCAATATCATCATTATTATTATTATTATTATTATTCAGTAGTTTTATTTTTTATAGCGTGCTTTCACTTCACTACCGAGCACAGCTCTGTGTGCCTTGGGTATGTGCTGTGATTTGTTGTGATGCTCTGATGGTTATTGTATGGAAAGTGTTCTGCGTAGGATGTGTGCAGTGCCTAGTAGTGCAATTTTCTGTATGTTATATGTGTTTGTAAGTCCTGGTGTTTTTGTTATGTATTTGTCTGAATATTTTTTATCATGCCTATTGCACCTACTATGATAGGAATTGTTTCTGTTTTCAGGTTCCACATTCTAGTTACCTCTATTTCCAGGTCTTTGTATTTTGAGAGTTTCTCCATTTCTTTTAGAGACACGTTGTCATCTGCCGGTATTGATACATCAATTAGAAAGCATTTTTTTTCTTCATGATCTCTGACAACTATATCTGGTCTGTTGGCCTTAATTTCTCTATCTGTGTGTATCGGCATATCCCAGAGTATGGTTGCTTTCTCGTTTTCTGTGACCTTTTCTGGTGTGTGCCTATACCATCTTTTTTCTGTTGTTATTCCATAATGTTGGCATAGCTTCCAATGTATGTAGGTTCCAACTCTGTCATGTCTGTGAATATATTCCTTCTTAGCCAGGACTGGGCAGCTAGAGATAATATGATTTATTGTTTCTTGTCCATCTCCACATATTCTGCAGTTACTTGTAATATTTCTTTTCATTACATGTTTTTGGTAATTTCTGGTGGGGAGTCTTTGGTCTTGTGCTGCAATTAAAAATCCCTCTGTTTCTGCTTTGAGTCCTGAGCTTCTCAACCATTGCTGGGATTTTTCTTTGTCTATCTCTTTTGCGTTTAGTTTAGTCCAGTATTTACCATGAAGGGGCTTTTCTTGCCATCGTTTTATCATGGTTCGTTGCTGTTCTATTTTTAGTTTGAATTTCATTTGTTTTATAGCTTTTGTTGTTTCTTCATCTTCTTCTTCTTCTTCTTCATATTTATTAGGTGGTATGATTTCTTGTTTGTATTTGTCAGCTTCCTTAAATACTGAGAACAGTTTTTTGTTTTGCTCGTGTTTTGCCGCTATCTGGATCAGTTTTCCTTCCTTCTGAAGTAGATATTTTTGCAGTCCTATGGTGGTTATTTTATAGTAGTTTTCCAGCTGTATAAGGCCTCTACCACCTTCTATACGTTGTATATATAGTCTTTCTATGACAGATTTTGGGTGATGCATCCTAGATCCTGTCATTATTTTTCTTGTTTTCCTATCTATTTTGGTCAGTTCATTTCGTGTCCAGTTAAGGATATTGTAGCTGTAACTTATAACTGGGACAGCTAAAGTGTTGATACCTATTATCTTGTTTTTAGCATTGAGCTCTGTGTTTAGCATTGATCTAACTCGTCTATAATATTCTTTTTTTATTTTCTCTTTCATTTGTGTGTGTTGTGTCTTATCTAGTTCATGGATTCCTAAGTATTTGTAAGTTTGGCTTTGGTCTAATTCTTTTATTTCATTGGTTTTATCTAGTGTGATGTTGTTACTCTTAACTAGTTTTCCTCTTTTCAGGGTTACTTTGGCGCATTTTTCTAATCCAAATTTCATAACTATTTCTTTGGTAAATCCATGAACTGTCTTTAATAGTGTTATTATTATTGAGTGAGAGAGCAGTTCATGCCATCAAAGTGACACTGGGGTAAAATATACGAAGCCCAATATACCCATCATGACTACCCGTCTGATAAAGGTACACCAGGCACATGCATCACAACCATATGTGCGCGACATGGTGATCTCATATCAAGATAAACAGCACATGACCTTGCAGGTGGGGCCCAGTTTGAATTTTCTTCAGGTTGAGTAGCCCATCCCGCTCAAACGGTCCCCGAATAAGGGTTGTTTAAGGATGTTGAAAGAACCACCCATGTTTCCAGAGGTGAACTATTCAAACCCCAAAGCATCCCTCTCAACACATGGCTATGATGCTCCCCCACTACTTCTGCTCGTGATCAGAGATGCACATATCGTCAGCCACTAAGGGACATGCTCAACTGGTTAAGGTCAAACAACTGACAAGCAAATCTGTGGTATTGAGCAGAATATTTGCTGTAGCCCATCTTTTATACCAAGACAAAACAATGTACATGATAACACTTCCAATCAGTTAAGATCAGAAGCCATGAGAGCCACTGCCTGGTACTGCATCAGGGCATTTATTATTATTATTATTATTATTATTATTATTATTATTATTATTATTATTATTATTATTACTATTATTACTATTATTACTATTATTATTATTATTATTATTATTATTATTATTATTATTATTATTATTATATTATCATCATCATATCATCATTATCGTTATTATTATTATTGTTATTATCATTATTATCATCATCATCATCATCATCATTACTATTATCATTATTATTATTATTATTATTATTATTATTATTATTATTATTATTATTATTATTATTATCATTATCATCATCATCATCATCATCATCATCATCATCATTATCATTATTATTATCATTATCATTATTATTATTATTATTATTATTATTATTATTATTATTATTATTATTATTATTATATGAAAATTCACAGCATATTTTGCTGGGTATGATGGAAAGTATCGGCTGTCCAAAGCCAGCAGACTCAGACGACACGTTTTTACTGCTCATGCTTCAAGAACCCTGCGAAGGATTCTTGCAGTTCCAATCAATGTTGACTTTTGTAGGTGTTCTACCTTCACACTTGCAGCACCAATCTTTTGGTAGTTGATTACTGATGCTTTCAAGGGCAACAATTACGGAGAGTATCATGCCTAATCTTTTCATTAACCACAACTATTGTTATTGTTGTTGTTGATGATGATGATGAGGATGATGATGATGATGATGATGATGATAAAGTTGATGATGATGATGATGACGATGATGATGATGATGATGATGATGATGATGATGATGATGATGTTATACAATGTAGTTAAGAATCCATAAAAACCTGGAACATGTTTTGATTTCATCGAGAATATCAAATAACTTGATAAACTTCTCCGTGATATATTTTATTCTTCAAATACGTTTATTGTTTGGATAATTTTATCCAATATGGTTATTGTTAACCTAAGATTCGTATTTATTGTAGACAATAACTTAGGCATGCCAGACGTCACCAGTATCAAAATAATCTTTGTGAATGTTGAAAAGTCGAATTCACTTTGATTTAATATATTTTTGCAAACAAAGAAAAAATATATGATTAGAAACAATTTTACAATGGATTTACCAATCTCGTTTCTCAAAGGAAAATTATGGTTAACAATTGTCTTGAACAAATTGGCGTTTATGAATTCTTCCCCATATTTTGACTGAACTAAATTTGGACGAAGAATTTTGGTGAGCTTTATGGATTCGAGTAGAATAAAGTCATATCGTTTCTGAATAGCTTTTATAATTTCAATACCATAGAGAAGAAACATGGAAACAAACCATATATCACCAACAGTACCAGGCTTAGCAAGTACTGCAATAGCTGATGAAAATATATACATGCAGAGGATTTGAAAACTTGTAAGAAATATAAAGATTAAATAAATTCCCCATATTATAAAACATAGAAACGATATGAATGTTAAAATGAAAGCAATAATCTTGAAAATATAGTTAGGATTCAAATACAGGGGGTAAATATAAACTCTGAAATAACTTAATGGTAAAGTTAAAATCAGATAAACAATTGGGATTCCATAATAAACGAGGCACAGAAATAATTCACAGACAGAAAATACAGCAAATAAAATTGTAATGGAAACAAAGAGCCAAAGTGTAATGAATTTCCAGAAAATATTTCTCCTGTAGTAATATAACCAAATTTTCTTTATACGATTAATCCAAGTATAAATTATTAAATACCAGAAATTTGGGTTTAGAGCAGTAGAAATATTAGCTTCCATTACTGCATAGAGTAGATCATAATCCTGTAGAGTAGAAACATTTAAACTGCCATACTTCTCTAATAATCTCTTATTTTGAATGAGAAACGTGAAAGTGGATCTTTGATGTAATGTATTATAAGCGACAGTCTCACTTGTTCGACTGGGAAGAACGAAGAGAATAAAGCTAAAAAATATGTAGACCGTGAACCACAAAAACGGACCCCCCATGAAGCCATCTGTATTGTCGTAACTTTCTGTTATTCCTAATATTAAGGCGCGATAGCCCAATGGGATACCATCTTGGTAAAGAATTTCTATTGTTTCATATAAAAAGAAGTAATGCATCAAAAGATCCAGAAAGAATACTGAAAGAGAAAATAGAATACAAAGGAATCTTCTTAGTCTTGATGCAAAGAAAGAGGAATTGTGGAAACAAAATACCCTTGACAGAAAATGAGAGAATGTGTAAATATTATTTTTTCCATTGATCCACTCTGATTTGTATGGCAATGTGTTTTTAATTGTAAATAAGAATTCATCGTGAGCAGACAGTGGCAGATTGAGTTGACGGGAATGTGAAGGTACTTTCGCTTTTGATACGAAACTAATGAGTAATGGTAATATAGCCCACAAAACAGCTCCGAAAGTATTTGCATAATTGTAAAATATAGAATTCTCAATGATTTTTCCTGAACAAATGGATTTGGTGTGATAAACATGACTTTCATTTTTATAGAGTTTACAGCAATAGTTCTTCATAAGTTCTCGATTTATACCAATTCTTTTGTGAGCTTCAAATGTGCCAGGGCTGTTCTTCTTCATGTCTTGAGACAAATTTATATAAAAACACATGTATCCAGATTCTGCCATTTGTAATTTGTCCATAAATATGATTCTTTTCAATGCGTCGAATATCAAATATATTAAATCGTGTCTCTGAATATTTTGTTTTCCACAAGTGATATTGATGTCAATCCTTTGTTTAGCAACGTAGACGTCTAACATATTAAAAGAATTCATTGAAAAATCATAGGAGAAAGTTCTATATAGAGTTAAAGCGCCTGATTTATCTGGAATCCACGTAAAACTCCTCGCATTTGCAAAATAATCCAAAGGTACAGGATTAAGAAGTTCATCAAGTGTCTTGTTTGATAAATGGATTTCAAAATTGAAAACCTCTTTTTCTAATTTTACTAAACGAGATAAAATCTCACCGATATTGAGAGGGATTTTAACTTCACAATCATTGCCGAGTTCCTTCGCATCGATGTTTAGTGATGTCAGTGTGATAATAAGAATGATTGAAAGAATAAGAGAACTGGTCGCTGTTGTTGTCGTCTGCACGGCAGCCATATTTGGTTATCTGTAAAAATATGAAAAAACAAAGCATATTAAGTAATGAAGATTCAACTCCGTTTCTTTATTTCATAAACATTTGCAATGTTACGAAATAATCATAAGTGTTGTGGTCAATGTATCTGAGAAATCAATGCATTTTTCTGTTGCCGAGTACCTCCTTTATGGTTAAACATATCCCCGTTTCAAGGTCGATATTTTCTATTCAAAGGTTGCAGGAGATGTTCTATTGCATTCGATGCTACCTAGTTCAAGGTATTAAAATTAGCATCATAACTGAATCAAGTTATATTTGAACTGAAAATACGGAGGTTTGAATGTAGATGGTAAAGATATATGAAATGAGTATGAATTTCGTTTCAAACAGATTCAAAATGGAACGCTAAGAAATGACCATGTATGAGTACGTTTCTTGTAGACCTGAAGATGATAGTAACACAGAGATGAAATGAAGCCCCTTTTGGACTCATGACCGATACATCACACTAGGCTTCGAAAGGTATGCATTTACAGTCCAAGAACGGGAGATTGCTACTAAATACCTAATCAATAAAAGAGACATTGAAGCCATTGACGTTCTTAGGGGCAGCTGAAAATATAGATTAATCATCATCGTCGTCGCCGTCATCATCATCCTTGTCATCTTCATCATAATCGTCATCATCCTCATCATTTCACGTCTGCTTTTCATGCTGGCATGGTTTGGACGGTTTGACAGGAGCTGGCTAGGCAAAAGCCTGCACAAGGCTTCAGTGTATATTTTAGCATGGATTTTAGGGCTGGATGCTTTTCCTAACCAACAGGCCGGAAGAGTGTCTTTTACGTGGCCCCAGCACAGAGTAGGCCAGTTTTGGCATGATGTTTACAGCTGGATGCCCTTCGAAAATACCAACCACTTCACAGTGTGGATTGGTGGCTCTTTACCTGGCACCAACATTTGCAGGGTCACCAAGTAATTTGCAAGACAAATATTCTTTCAGACGGGGAGGGAGCATTGGAAGAAGTGATGTTGTGCCAGATGAAGAGAGGTTGGTGTGACAGAAACAGGTGTGCATTCATGCTAAGGTAAGCGTAACAAGTCAGATATTGTTGTCTGGGACAGACAAGAAAAAGAATGTACCGTCGTACAGGTCGGTTGCCCTGCTGATGGGAATATCTCTTTGAAAATCAAAAACAAAGAAGCTAATTATGGACAAATGCATTGTAACTTCCAGCTTCTATACCCAGATTACGAATTTGCATTCATACCAATAATAATCCTTTCTACATTAGGCCTGAAATATTTGCGGGAGGAGCACCTCGATTACATCGAAAGAGATACTTGAATACACAAAAAGCTCAGCCAAGAATTAAGAATTAGTTAGAATGTTTTAGAAAAATGCAAGATGCTGTGCAATAACGCAGCCCTGTTGAAATGTTTGAGGAAATGCAAACACCAGAAATATATGACTACACAGCGAAAGAAAACGTTCGATATTCTGCGGCCCGGAAGGATTAAAACCGAAACCTTTTCTGTAGATGAATGGAAACAGTTCTTGGAGTTCTAATATATTCCAGTTATCTTAGGTTACCCCTCACAAGAAACCACTGGTCAAGTGACGAAGATCTGGGTGTACCATTAATCAAAACCGCTATTACAAGAAATCCACTCCAGCATCTTTAAAGCACCATTCACTTCAGAATAACGAAAATTGGGAGGAGAATAAAGATGATAATGGTTACGTACGTCGTTCTATCTCTACCATGATTCAGAATTCCTTCAAGAGATTCGAAATTTTTGAAAAGAGTCTGTCAGTCGATGTAATGATGGTCAACTACTATGGGGGCATAATTCACTCAAACAATTTATAAAAGGGAAACCCATAAGATTTCGTTAAAAGTTTTGGGCATTGTGCGGTGTTTCAGGATTTTGTTACAACTTTCATCTGTATTGTGGCAAGAGAATTCAAAAAGGATCCGAAGACGATCTTCCACTTGGAAGGAGAGTTTCTTGGAGTGGTAGATGATCCTCGGTCACATTCCGTATATTTTGATAATATATTCACAAAGTATGATCTGTTAGTGCACCTCGGGCAAATATGATTTGAAACAACCGCTACGAGAGATAATTGTCTCAAGAGATGTCCTCTAAAGGAAAGAGCATTGATGAGAAAGGAGCCAAGATGTTCATATAATTATAGATTTGAAATCAATAATGAAATCTTTGTAGTTAGTTGGCTTGACACTAAATGTTTGAGAATTGGGACTAATCCTGATTCAGTCGAACCCATTTGCAATGTACAACGCTAGAGTAAAGGAAGTAAAAGCAAGGCAATGTGACCCGACCCCATGTTTGCGGCTCATATAACAATTGCATGGGTGGAGTTGTCAAACCAGACTGGTTGGTGTCAAAATGTGCAACCTCAATTAGACGCATAGAGTGGTGCAGACCATTGTTGGCTAGAGTTATTGATAGGACTGTTGTCAATGCGTGGACTATTTACAAACTGATTCACTAAATTATTGTGAAAAGTGCAACGTCACCCTGAGTCTAGACTGTTTTGGCCCATTTCCTCAAGGCATAGTCTTATAAATAGATTTCTTTCAATCTTTTTTTTTGTATGATTTGTATTTCAATCTTTAATTGTATCGTATTTTTTGTATTTCAGTCTATTATTTCGCTGTATTCTTTCAAAAACTTTAGCCATTTTACATATAAACTTTAATACCAATAGAATATATTAACAGATAACATATGAGGGATTTTGACTTTATGAATATATCACATTGGGCCAGGGTCCTCTTTATGGGAAACCCGTGTATTTCCATTTCTACTTGAAGTAAAGCAGTTTTTATAATTGATTTTGTTTCATTTTACCCTTTTTTTTTCAATAATCTTTGAAAATTTAAAAGAAATATTCAAACATTTCATTACTCTGGAATTTAATGGGTTAAATTATCAAAAACAGAAGAGAGAGAAATATATATATATGTAACATACATACATGTACCGAGCAATTGTTAATAAAGAAAACTGAGGTGTCAGAGGTGCGAGAGCATAGGAGGAAGTGAGTTTCATTGTGGCTACATTACAAGAAAACCTTTCACTGTGTTCCCTACTCATGGGTGCCGGAAACCCCTCAACTTGCTAAAGTTACAATGAGAACAGTCAAAACCATAGAAGAGCTGACTTCATCGTAGTCCACTATACTAAAATTAATCACAAAGAGTTAATGTATGATCACTGATATCGCAAAGGTATATTCCAAGGGGACAGCCACTCTGTGATGTTGTTTATACTTTCTGTAAACCCTTCTTCATTCATGTTAAGGAAGTCTGTAGGATATCTCCCTGGTTCACAAGGAAACAGAAATACCAAAATTACACACTGTTTCTTTGTGACTGACTTAAAACTTTATGCAAAGAATATGCATGAGATGAAAAAGAGCCTTGAGCTAGTTACAACATCCTCAAAGGATGTAGGGTTGGAGTTTGGTCAGTATAAATGTTGTCATATGGTTGTGAAAAGGGGGAATACTTTAAACCAGACTAGTAACAACTCCGTAAATAATTTAACTGTTTCCCCTGTATCTGGTATCTAGGGGTGGATGAAAATATATCTTACATTGGCAACTGTAACAAAACACCTTTCACTAAACAATATAAACATCGATCATCAAAGCAGTTTATCATGGACCAATAGCTGGATTGCTACCTCCCACTTTGAAGGGTATGCATTTGCAATGCCGGATCAGGAAATATCAACCATACATACATACATACATACATACATACATACACATACATACATACATACATACATACATACATACATACATACATACATACATACGGACAGGAGGACTCGAAGTGACGCGTCGCGTATTTAGTATGGAAGACTATTTATGGAAGATACGATGAATACTATCTCCATCTTTGAAGCCCTGTTAAATAACTGGTTAATCTCCAGATGAATTAACTGAAGGAGCCTTTTATTAAAGACTAGCAGTATCGCCCGGCGTTGCTCGGGTCTGTAAGGGAAATAACTATATAAGCATTTTTAGAGAGTTATAGCCAAAAAATAGGAAAAAATGCATTAAAAATGGAAAAGAAATTAAGGTAAATTTCCTTTTAAATCGTTGACACATCGTAGATATTTTTAGAGAGTTACTTCCCTTACATAATAGCAAAAAAATGCATTAAAATGGAAAAATATGATGGTAAATTTGTTTAAATCGTAGACTCATCGTAGATGCGCGCTAATACCCAGAAGGGCTCGATATGAATCACGACTATAAGATACCTGGTTTTGGTTACACTGCATCGCAAAATGTGGGAGTCGTTACGAATCTAAATCGTAGGAGACAGATACACAACTTCACTCTTATATATAAAGATATAAGTCACGTAGTTATATACACATACTTTGTTATATACACATTCTTAAAAGAAAATGTTATTTTGAATACAACATTTATAAAGAATAAAATATTTTTTGGTTTTTCTTAACCCTTTCGTCACTATATATCTGACCAAATTACACCCCTTATGTGTTTCAATTAATTTCTAACGTAATCATAAATTTAGTCTGGTTTCATTAAACAACTATAACTTTTTTATTTATCAATATATTAATCTGATTTTTGGAAGATAATTTAATGAAATATTCTCAACCAATTCTACACTATGATTTTTGTCACAAAGTGACTCTAATTGCAGGTAGATACAGGTAAATTCAACAATATATAAAATTATTAAAATTTTGTTCAAACATTGCTATAGAAAATGGGTTATTAGCTAATATTCAATTGGGTATACAACAAAATTTTACGATAGAATTTGTTATTCTGGGTAACTTTCTGATACCCATAATAATATTTATGGCAAAATAGGCCTTAATTTAATTTAAGGTTGTGGGAAATAACAAACTATCCTTTCTTTCGCTTTGTTTACGTTTAGCGTAATGATTTCAAATAGGCTCATTCGAAAAAGTAAAAAGAAATAGTTTAAGGCTTTATACTCTTCTGGGAAAGTCTGTGGCTTGGTGCAGTTTCTTCAGAAAAATCACCGAAAGAAACAGTTTTTAAATTTTCACTCCATTCAGGTACCAATTCATTTTCTTAATCGCTGTCGGATTCACTGTTTTCACTTTAATAGCTGCAAACTTGCAAAGACAAAGGAGGAGAAGGGTGATAGCGTCAGTGAAACAGTCGCTCCCTTTGTGTGTGTGTGCGTTTGCGTGTGGTGTATCCCACATTAAGAAAAACATTTGACATATACACCAGAATGTGAGTTTTCTCTAAATTTTGCTTAATTGGGGCTGAAATTTTAAAAACCGGACCTGGCATGACCCGATGCATTCTACTCTTAAAAATGCTAGGTAAATTGTAATTGAAGAAATCCTATATTGTAGATTTATATAAATTACAAAGGGAGGCAGATAAAATCTGCCTTTTATAATAAGAGATCGTATTGATTTTCGACTGAAACTTGAATTTAGCATGCAGAGATTTACTACAAACAACATGGCTGGACACAACATCAACAACAACACAACCAAGGAACAGAAGAAAAGCAACAGCTCAACAGATAAACGGAGGACACTCACTTTCGAACTAATGTCTCTCAAACCGGAGCAAAAAGTTGTCAGTGACAAACCCGGAAATCAGAAGAGAATAACCAAGTGAAAAACAGTAAACAAAAGATTTAAGCGAAACCAGGCAGCAGTATACAGTGACATGAGAAGAGGTGCAGTGGACATTACAGAAACTTCTTCACGAGAAGACAGAGACCTCTTCTGGAGGAAAATATGTTAAACCACACAAATAATAATAATCGTCTTACCTTTCTGAGTCTGTCACTTTGAATGGTATACGTACAACAAATACTGGAAAACAAAATGTTTGCCAATTTCTTAAAAATCTCAGTAATATTTCTCAAACATCGAAATGAATTTCCTCTGCGTTTTCCTGATTAAGGCAGAACCTAGACAATAGGTGTAGACAGGCTGTACTATCATAACTAAGCTTGAACATGAGTGAGTGATTTGCAATACTTGTAGAATATCTCTTATTATAAAAGGCAGATTTTATCTGCCTCCCTTTGGGAGTTATACAAATCTACAATATAGGATTTCTTCAATTACAATTTACCTATCATTTTTAAGAGTACAATGCATCGCGTCATGCCAGGTCCAGTTTTTAAAATTTTAACTCCAATTAAGCAAAATTTACAGAAAACTCACATTCTCGTGTGTGTGTCAAATGCTTTTCTTAGTCTGGTTTACACCACACGCAAACGCACACACACAGTGTGCGATGAATAAAATGAAAGTAAATAGCGATAGAGTGATTTGAGGAAGACTAAACTGAAAGTATTTAAACCACTACTCAAAAAATAAAAAAACACAGCAAACAGAAACAAATAAATACATAACCATTTAATCCTCACACAATTTCTTCAATTAGAATTTACCTAAGATTTTTCAGAGTACTTCAGTGGGTGATGCCATAAAAAATTTCTTTCAATTTTACCACCAATTAAGACAAAATTCGAGAGAAAACTCAATATTTTAACATATCACTCCGAAAGCATTGATGTACATGTGTGCGTGCGTGAGTGTGTGTGTGTCATTCCTCACACACACGCATACCATACATATACAACTACATACAACTTATACACATACAACTACATACAAACACGTGTGTGTTTGTTATTAGTAAAAAAGGCGCCAAAACTCAACTCACTTATCATTCCAAAACATTTGCAAAGACACACGGACGGACAGAAAAGGTAAATTGGTTTTTATTTTACTCTGTATATATTTTATTATATAATATTATATATAGATATATGTATATATAATTGCAGTATGAAACAGTGTTTATGTATAAACAGACGACACTTATATATAGTTACCAAGCCGCCCGAATTTACCTATTCATATTTAAATGAGAATATCAGAGCAAATCTCTTTAGTCACATTCGTGAAAACACGTATTATACTTCGTAAACACTTCAACTACAGTTTTGTACAAAAATCGAAGTGTAATTTTAATTCCGTGAATTATGGGAGATTTTTTTCCGAAATTTGTTCCTATTGTGTTTTCAAAATTTGTAATTCTGACAAAAAATGGATACGAATTTCATTATATCAAGCAGCGAGTCAGAATTCGAAGGATTTTCTACTGAAGACCTTCATAAATCTAACTCTATGACTGAAAAAAAAAAGCATCTTTATAAAAGAGTGAAGTTGTGTGTCTGTCTCCTACGATTTAGATTCCTAACTACTCCCACATTTTGCGGTGCAGTTTAACCAAAAGCGGGTATCTTATAGTCGTGATTCATATCGAGCCCTTCTGGGTATTAGCGTGCGTCTACGATGAGTCTACGATTTAAAAAAAATTTACCATCATATTTTTCCATTTTAATGCATTTTTTTCGCTTTTATATAAGGGAAGTAACTCTCTAAAAATATCTACGATGTGTCAACGATTTAAAAAAAAATTTACCTTAATTTTTTTTCAATTTTTAATGCATTTTTTGGCTATTTTTTGGCTATAACTCTCTAAAAATGCTTATATAGTTATTTCCCTTACAAACCCGAGCAACGCCGGGCGATACTGCTAGTATAAATATAAAATTGTAAATGCATTTGTAAAGAACATAATGGAATCAGTCAGGGGAATAACCCATTTAAATATACATATATATATATAAACTTTTCTGGGTGTGACTAAAGTTGTGAGATGACTGTATGTATAATTTTTTTATTTTTTAAGTTTTAACTTTTATATTTTTAAATTAATTTTATGTATTGCCTTATGTTTTTCACTATTTGATTTGCCTAATAGTGGTTTTATCTCTAATTTAATATGATATTATATATATATATATATATATATATATATATACATACATATAACAGGACAGTGATTAAATGCAGGAGAGTCACCTAAACGCACCATTGCACCCTAAAAAGTATTCAATAATTTAACTGTTTCCCCTGTATCTGGTATCTAGGGGTGGATGAAAATATATCTTCCATTAGCACCTGTAACGAAACACCTGTCACTAAAGAATATTACAGCCGAATAAAGAAACTTTGGACCTCAGAACTTTCTACATTCAATGAACCAGTGTCCCACAATGTGTTTGCAGTGCCAGTACTAGTCCCAACGTAGACTCCCCTACATAAAATGAAAACAAGGTGGCAGAGGCTTAACATCTATCCCAAATGCCTTTCAATGTCGCATCATATCCCTTCGGCAAAATCTTTTACACACCAATTGTCGACGAGCATCCCTTGACCAAGTTTGCATACATGAAGCTAATAACATCATAAGACTTGGAAGGCAGCTCCTTGAGCAACACTCTGTCTGATAACCTAGAATACATGCTCAAATAAGCCGCACGACTCTACTGCAACTTATCATCAGATGAAAGGATGAGCCTATGTAAGCAACGAGCATGCATGGATATGATAGTAGAAAGCTCCGTGATGATAGTAACATCGATCATCAAAGCAGCTTATCATGGACCAATAGCTGAATTGCTACCTCCCACTTTGAAGGGTGTGCATTTGCAATGCCGGATCAGGAAATATCAACCAAGTACCTGATGCGCAAAAAGGATAGAGATGCAGGAAAAGCAGTAAAATGTGACGATGATTCTGTGGTGTTCACACTGAAGATATTACCCACATCATAAGTAGTTGTCCGAAAACGTCATGATGGACACTATAATGAAATCCGTCGGAAAGATAATCCCGAGAAGGAAGAAATAAGAACCCACAATATGGTAGATGCCATAGCCACTCATAATGAGAAAGAATACTGTTGGAATGTACCGGTGATGGCCTCAATAAAATATAGGAACAAGAGACCTGATATAATGATTTGGGATAGAGAAGAGAAACTGTGCACAGTTGTGGAAATTTGCTGCCCAGCGGATGTTAACATAAAGCTGTAGAACAGTGAAAGAGAGAAAACCTATGCTGAACTATTGAGAAATCTGCAGTTACTCTATCCAGATTACAAGTTCAGGTTTATACCTGTAATTATTGGGGCCCTGGGATATGTAACACACTGCCTAAATACCAATTTTGAGAAATTAGGCTTCTCAAAACCAGAAAGGAGAAAGCTAATTCGAAGATTACAGATCCAATCCATCACTGGAACTGTAAAAATCTGTAAAACTTTCCAGAGGTTTATCATTTAAATATATATGAGTATGTCTAGATATGTAACTATATGCATGAGAAAACATACACAATACATACAAATCTGCACATATACATACATACATACATACATACATACATACATACATACATACATACATACATACATACATACATACATACATACATACATACATGCATACATACATGCATGCATACATACATACATACATACATACACACATACATACATACATACATACATACATACATACATACATACATACATACATACATACATACATGTGGAAACACAGACACGAAGTGACATGTCACGTATTCAGTATGGAAGACTATTTATGGAAGATACGATGAATACTATCTCCATCTTTGAAGCCCTGTTAAATAACTGGTTAATCTTTAGAAGTATTAACTGAAGGAGCCTTTTAAAGATTGTATTGATTTTCGACTGAAACTTGAATTTAGCATGCAGAGATTTACTACAAACAACATGGCTGGACACAACATCAACAACAACACAACCAAGGAACAGAACAAAAACAACAGCTCAACAGATAAACAGATTCTTTCTAGCTTTAGTTAGAGAAGAAACCCTAACCACAAAACTCATTTTGTTTTCTTGGATTTATGAATTGAGGACAGATTTATTAATTGTTATAGAAGAACTAAACAAAACCCTTTTGTTGGATGTTTGGTCAGATTGGAACCATACATGGACGATCTGCATCCACAACTAAATCATTTTACTGCGAAAGTAGCAATAGTAGTCAGGGCTATATGGCGGTGCCCCGACTAAAAAATTTTCAAGAAGAAATAACTGTGAATTCGAAGCACTCTCTCGAAGAGAGATAATTCTATATCAAAGTAAGCAAAAGACTACCAGACACGGTATTAAAAGTTCACCAAGAAGAAGAGAAGAAGGAGATAGAAGTGATGTTTTGAGATAGCAAAAAGAGGACATTCAATTACGAACTGACCACTCTCAAACAGGAGCTAAAAGATGTCAGTGAGAAACCTCGAAATCAGAAGAGAATAACCAAGAGAAAAACAGTAAACGAAAAAGAAAAAAATAACCAGAACCAGGCAGCAGTATACAGAGATATTGAGAGGAGGGGTAATGAACATCACAGAAACTTCTTCACGAGAAGACATAGACTTCTTCTGGATGAAAAGGTGTGAAACCACAAAAATAACAATAACAAACAGGAAAGGAAAGGCAACAGCATTTATAGGGTTTCCAACTCCAGAGAGAAAAAGAAAACCCGATTGATTCATGGTTTATCCTCAGACAGACACCTCGTCTCACTGTGAACTCCTCCAAAGAAAACAAAATACTAAAAATAACAGCCAAATATCTCTCAAATCATTCCTTCAATTCTTAGAAAGGAAATACATTGGTGGACAATGCATATGAATAGAGAGGGTGGTGGTCAAGGTTAGAACGTCTTGTATCATAGATCTACTCCCGCAACACTGACATGTTGCTAAACCAAGAAAATAATAATTCTCTTACCTTTTGCGAGTCTCTCGATTTCAATGATATACGTACAACAAATACTGGGAAACAAAAAGTAAGCCAATTTCTTAAAAGCATCAATAATATTTCTCAACCAACAAAACAACCTTCCTCTGTGCTTTCCTGATCAAAACAGAACCCAAGTGGTGGTAGACAGACTGTATTGTCAGAACTATGCCTGAATAGGGGTAAACTATTTCCTGTGCCTGTGAAATATATAAATATATGTGTAAAATTGTAAATCTATATCTGTAAATAATGCATTAACATCATTCATGCGGATAACCCAATTATATACATGCATGCACAGTAACCCGTGAAGCTTTAGTCACCCCTGCACATTTAAATAGGCTTATTACTTTTAGTAAATTGGATTTTCCGAAATGTTATTTTTAACACTAGAAAACTCAAAAAATCTTGTCTGTGTAAGCATTTCTCTTGACAGTCATGTCCAAATTCATCTTCAGATGCCAAATAAAAATGACAAAGAAGAAGCATGAGAAACGAGCTCAGATTGAAATTTGGTAAAAGAATGGAGAAATGTGTGAGTAAGACAGCAGCTGATTGGTCTGTAACTCCATCAACTGTTTCAAGAATTCAGAAAAGAATGGAAGAAGGTTCATAAAGAAGGCTTCACCTACAAAAAGTAGCCGAGAATGTTCCCTGATATCAAACTCAGCCAACCTAAAGTTAATACATCAGAAATTATGATGCTGGATTCTCTGTACACAGGAAATGTATGGGATAGTCACGGGAGGAATGTCTCTTATGAAAGACCAGCTTAATCTGAAGCTAAAGAGAATCAACAATCTTATTAAGACCTCCCATGTATCTGATGCAACTAAATCCATTCACTATCACCTTATCTCCTTCTAATTATTATCTCTACCGACTGATACGTTCGCAAAATATGCCACACAGTGAAGAATCTTGTGTGTGTGTGTGTGTGTGTGTGTGTGAATATATGGATACAAATTACATATATAAATATATAACCTTTCAAGTTTATATATTATATATGTTTTGTAATTTAATTTGGATGCGAAATGAAACAATTGTAGGTGAAGAGGTTAATTAATTAATTAATAAGTTTGTGTCCATTGGATTTTTCCGTTTTCAAATTTGATAATAATTTTTGATGTTTTATGATATTTTATATAATATATTCATTGAGGAAATATCTCTGCAAAATTCAGTCTATTAAACCAGTGTGTCTTGGATAAAAATATCCTTACATGAGGTCTAAATGTCCTCATAGTAACTGTGTGTGTGTGTGTGTGTGTGTGTGTGTGTGTGTGTGTGGTTGTGTTTGTGGTTTGAGTGTGTTGTTTGTGTGTGGTGTTGGTTGGTGTGTGTGTATTGTGTGTGTGGGTATGTGTGTGTTTTGTGTGTGTGTGTTGTGTGTTTGTGTGTGTGTGTGTTTGTGTGTGTGTGTTGGTGTGTGTGTTTGTGGTATGGTGTATGTGTGTGTGTTTTGTGTGGTGTGTTGTGTGTGTGTTTGTGGTGTTGTGTATGGTGTGTGTGGTGTGTGTATGTGTGTGTTGTGTGTGTGTATGTTTGTGTGTGTGTTTGTGTGTGTGTGTGTTTTTGTGTTGTGGTGTGTGTGTGTGTGTGTAGTGTGGATGTGTGTGTGTGTGTGTATGTGTGTTTGTGTGTGTGTTTGTGGTGTGTGTGTTTGTGTGTGTATGGTGTGTGTGTGTTTGTGTGTTGTGTATGTGTGTGTGTGTTTTGTGTGGTGTGGGTGTTTGTGTGTGTGGGGGTGTGTGTGTGTGTGTGTTTGTGTGTGTGTGGTTTGTGTGGTGTATGTGTTTGTGTGTGGTTTGTGTGTGTGTGTTTTGTGTGGTGTGTTTGTGTGTGTGTGTATGTGTGTGGGTTTTGTGTGTGTGTGTGTTGTGTGTGTTTGGGTGTGTGTGTGTGTGTTTGTGTGTGTTTGTGGTGTTGTGTGTGTTTTGTGTGGGTGTGTTGTGTGTGTTGTGTTTGTGTGTGGTGTATGTGTGTGTGTGTATGTGTGTGTGTGTTTTGTGTGGTGTGTGTATGTGTGTGTGTGTGTGTGTGTTTGTGTGTGGTGTGTGTTTTGTGTGTGTGTGTTGTGTGTGTGTGTGTGTTTGTGTGTGTGTGTGTTGTGTGTGTGTTTGCTTGTGTGTATGTGTGTGGTGTGGTTGTGTGTGTGTGGTGTTTGTGTGTGTGTTGTGTTTGTGTGTGTGGTGTGTGTGTTTGTTTGTTTGTTGTGTTTGTTGTGTGTGTGTGTGTTTGTGTGTGGTGTGTTTTGTTTGTGGTGTGTTGTGTGTGTGTGTGTGTGTTGTTTGTTGTGTGTGTGTGTGTTTGTGTGTGTGTGTGTTGTGTTTGTTGTTGGTGTGGTGTGTGTGTGTGTGTGTGTTTGTGTGTGTGTGTGTGTTGTGTGTGTGTTTGTGTGTGTGTGTGTGTGTTATTTTATTCTCTGACTGTTGTCAGACATTTGACTGCAGCCACATTTGAGTACCGACTTAAAAGGGGTTTATTTGAAGAAATTGACCCCCAGACTTATTTTTTGTAATCCTAATACTTTTTCAATTGGTCTCTTTCGCCGAAGCGCTAATGTAACAGGGACGTAAACACGCCAACATCGGTTGTCAAGCGATTGTAGGGAACACACACGGACACAAAGCAGACACACGTTGATACATACATACACACATACGATGAGCGGCTTTCAGTTTAAAAACAGAGAAGCAATTATTACTATTACAATTAAAGTAATTAAAGTAATTGCGGTGTTTAAAAAGATGAAAGAGTGAATTTCAAAAGGACGTTCGAGAGGCCAGAGTGTAGGGGAGATAACTGAGCAGAGACAGAGATGAGTAAAACCATAAAAATTTGGAGGGATGTGTTGGTTCTACATGTGCAAAAAGAAACGGCACACACATATAAATATAGGCACACATTGTATATATATGTATGCGAACATACATATATACGCAGATACACACGTTCATATTACTATACGTGTCCCTAGCAGCATATAATAAATCACACACACACACACACACAGCACAGATAAATAGATATATATATATATATAGATATGTTTCTTTATTAGCCACACAGGGCTGCACACAGATAGAACAAATTACAAGGTAGAGCTTTTCTTTTGAAGGTTAAAAAAAAAAAAGGAGGGGGGAGTTTCGATCAAAAGGGATCGTAAAAGGAGAGAAAGAGGACAAAAAAAGGGGGGGTTAAAAAAAAGGGGGTAGAGGAAAAAAATGATCAATAGGGATCGTTATCACAGAAATGTCAATATGAAGTGTAAAGGGGAGGACAGGTGAGGTTTACCCGTGGAAAGAAAAGCCTACGGAAAAGTCCACGGTAACCTCGGTCAATGAAGTCACATGTTATATTTCTTTTTTTTTTTTTTGCAAATAAGCAACTCTCTGTATTAATTTTTATGGTTCATAGAATCATAGTCAAGGTGGCTTCGTCATTCATACGTGCCATCCTTGCTACATTCACCCATCTTTTTTTAAAACATTCACTAGACAAAACTTGCCTCTCTACTCTCACTTTCCTCTTCAAGTGATACTTGAAGAAGTTGATGAGAGATTGACCAGAGAGGAAAGTGTTTGTCTCTAATCCTTTCAGGCGCGTCCACCAGATACATTCTTTTGCCATAGCCACAAGTATGATAAAAATAACTCTTCCTTCCTGTTTGAAGGAAGGAGGCGTGACGATATTAACGATAGACTCGGCTGATAAACCGACACGTCCCACACGTGACAGCAGTCGTTCGACATAAGCCCACAGGTCGGAAATTGCTGGACACCGGACGATTGCGTGCAGAGCGGTTTCGTCGCTCTGACCGCATCTCGGGCAGGTCGGCCCCGTGTTTCTCGAGCCATGCCTATAGAGCTTATCGCGAACGGGTAGCGCTTCTGGGTAGCACCGCCAGGCCAGGGATCTCTGGAAGTTGTCCATAGGTCCCGGGCCGAAAGTCGTTTGAAACAGGCGGGTCAGGTATTCCTCGTCGACGCCCAGGTTTGCCCCGAGATCGTCGTCGTACCTCCCCTCCACTAATCCCCTATAGAATGCTTTGGTTGTGTTGAAGTCACTCAAGGTCGACCCGGGACGGCAGAGTTGCTTGAGAGCAACGCGACACTCGCGGTGCCATTCGCCCTTCCTCGGCCTCTTTTTGATCCACGACTGCAGTTCGGTCATGGAGACGAGTTGCGGGAATGCGTGCCTCACAAACGGCGACCACACCTGTTCACGTCGTCTACATAGAGCCGGAGATGTCGCCTGTCTGCGCATCATCAACCACGGCATGCCCAGCCCTCCTTTTAACGGGTGTTGACAGCAAATGGATCGCCTGACCACCGGGACGCATCCTTTCCACAAGAAGCGGAAGAGAATGCGTTCTAGTTTGGTGATGGTGGGGTCGGGACAAGGTACGACGGTCAGGCGGTAGTAGATGATGGACGCGATGTACGTGTTCGCCGCCTCCGCCCGACCTTTTAGGGACAGTTTCCTCTCGGCCCATTGCTGGGCGAGAGTGACCACCCTACTCGTTATCTCGTTCCAGTTCTTCTCCATTTGGAAGTCCGGACCGAACCAGACCCCGAGCAACTCAACCAGCGTCTGTCCAGCGTCCCACGACGGAGGTATTGGTGGACGGCATGGGCTTGCTTCTCCAGGTGCCGAGCCGCAAGCCCACTGACTTTTCCCGGTTGACTTTTGCTCCTGTCACCGCTTCGTAGTCTTTCAGTGTCTCGCCGACCAGCTCGGTGTGCGCGTGGCTTGACACTATGACGGTGACGTCGTCCGCGTATGCAGACACGCTCGTCCCGCATCCCAATTCTCGCGGGATGCCCCTCAGAGTCGCCAGCTTCCGCAGTAGTGGCTCAAGAGTCAATACGTATAGAAGCGCCGAGAGGGGGCATCCCTGACGGACCGAACATGCAATGTCGAAAGGTCTCGATAGATGTCCATTTACGCGAATTACCGAACGGATGCCTCTGTACAAAGCGGCTATCCAGCCGCGGAAGACGGGACCGAAACCAGCCGCTCTCAGGACTGCCTCCAAGTATCGATGGTCTACCCTATCGAAGGCTTTCGATTGATCCAAGTTGATCAGGGCTCCACCCATGCCAGGTTCGTTAACTACCCTGTCTATGATGTAGCGCATCAGATGGAGGTTGTCATGGATGGTCCGGCCCGGCACGGCGCACGTTTGTGCGTTGTCGACCAGTTTTTGACCAGTTTTTCGATGACAAGCGCCAACCTCTTGGCTAACACCTTTGTCAAAATTTTCAGGTCTGCATTGAGCAGAGTGATTGGTCTAAAGTTATCTATAATGTTCCCCTTGTTTGGATCTTTCTTCAGCAGTGTTACAGCTCCTCGACTCACAAAACCGGGTATGCTCCCGTTTTGCTGCCAGTTGCAGTATACCGCTGCCAAGACGTCTCCAAACAAGTCTGGCATACAATTGGAAAACTCTTAGGGCAGACCATCCAAACCCGGCGATTTGTCTCTCGAGCATTCTGCCATCGCGTCCCGCACTTCCGCCGCCGTGATGGCACCTTCGCAGCACTCTGCCTCTCTTGCCGAGAGTCGTGGTAGGCTGTGCAAGTAGGCACTGAAGTCCACCCTGCGTTCACGCTCACCACTCGTCCCGTACAGTCGGGCAAAGTGCCGCTGAAATGTCTCGCACATCTTGCTGGGCTCGAGCAATTCGCGCCCTTGTTCATCTACCAGAGACCGAATGGTGGCTTTGTTGCCCTGCTGCGCCTCCGCCACCCGGGCCTCCCTCGCGGCTCCAACACCTTCCATCCTTAGAGCACGCATCCTAGCCCTGACAGCACACCCTTCGTGTTTGGCGTTGAAGTGTTGGTCAAGAGCAAACTTGCTGCCAAAACGTCGGGTGTGATGCCGCTTCTTATTGCCTCTTCTAACTTCTTAACTAACTCACCCTCTACTCTATTTCTATCTACGGCTAGTACCTTGCTATATCTTATTGCTTCCGCTTTTACTGCTCTCTTGAGGGCGAACCACCATTTGTTGTTGACAATGGCTCTCGTTAAAGCCCTTTTTACTAACGTGTTGATCCTGTCTCTGAAAACTTGTCTGGACGGGAATGATGCGTTCAGTTTCCAGTAACCAGGACCCTGTCTATGTGCCTTATCTAAGTCTAGCGTACACGTCACGAATTTGTGATCCATGTAGCTGACTGTGTGGAATTGTGGACATCCTAAGTTATCCTTGTCTACTGTCCTACGCAGTATCCTATCTAGATACGATCTCGACGACCCACTGCGGTTGCTCCATGTCCACGTTGGTGCATTTGGGTGTCAGACAGTTGGAAGCGTCTGAGCAGGTCTCTGTGGCATTTGCATCCCCTTCTGTTTTTGTCTTTCCCCACATAGTCTAGATGTGTGTCCAAGGTAGCATTCCAATCCCCCACTAAAAGTAAAGGACGAGACGTTCCCAGGAATACTTCTAGACGTCGAAAGAAATCCGGCCGACCTGTTAAAGGCGGTGCGTAGACTGATACGAGTCGAAAAGCGCACCCATTGCTGCCGTCGACATCCAGAACGACCAGTCTACCCTCCGGGTCTACGAATATCGTCGACTTCGAGATCCAGGCTCTTGTGAAAAAGTACCGCGGTGCCACTACCGCCCATCCTCGGCAGACAGGGAGCAAAATAAATGTTAAACTGTCCGCCAAACATGGACTTTAGGGCCCGTGGCTCGTGGAGTCTGGTCTCACTTATGGCAATGATTCCCAAATCGTGTGACTTGATGTCATTTAGGAGGTATCCTTGTTTCCAAGGAGACCCCAAGCCACGCGCATTCACACAACCAATCTTGACCATGATTCTATTGGGGTGTGTGCTTTAAAACACAAAAAGGAAAGTACAGAGAGTTACTTACTTGTGTCGAAAGTTTTGGCTTCCTCGTTCTTTGATGTGTCTTGGAGGAGGTTTTATAGAGTTTTTGAGAGATATAATTTTGGAAACCCCCAACAGCATTTGGAAAGAGGGCTTTGAGATTGTGGTGTTGTGTTTGTGTGATGTGTAGTATTTGGATGTGTTTGGGTGGTGTAGTGCGTGGATGATTGTTAGTTTTGAAGTCATCTTCACAGATGTTTGTGTGGGCTGTGATGTACTCCATTAGTTTGGAGTCTTTGGTGTCTATCGCTGATAGCATTGTGTGTGTTTTTGTGGTGTTGGTGCTTGTTTGGTTGTGTATGGAGTTTTCAGGGTTCAGGTATCTCCTTGCTTTGGTTGCGTTTTCTTGTTTGGTCTTTTTTTATCTTTTTCTTTTTCCCCCGGTGGCTATTTGCCATTCTGTCGAACTTTCATCGTTAGATGAAAAGTCTGACGAATCAGCAGGGGTAAGGGTAAAGCGTCTGGGTCTGTTTGTGCGGTTGTAGATATTGTTGTGGTGTGCGGGGAGGGTGTTGCTGGGGGGTTCGGTGTGGTGATTGTCTCTCCTACATCCTTGGTGCCTGTCTTCTTCGTTGTTATTCTCGGTGTTGGAATTGGTTTAGTTGTTGTTGGTGGTGATGATTCTGTTCTTGGCGCTGGTGGTGGTGTTGTTTGGTTGGGTTGGCCTGTTCTTTGCTGTTTTACATGCATTTCTGCATACAGCTTCTTGATTAGCCGTCCATATTGTGGTGTGGGCAATAATGCTGGCTTTTGTGGTTTTTCCTGTGGCTGTTGTTGTTGTTGAGATTTAGCGGCAGATTTGCACTCCCTTTTGAGGTGTGCCTCACTTCCACATGTATAGCAGCGTGGCCTTCTGCTCTTGACTACTACGTACAACTTGCGGCCATCCGCAAGATGTACGTGGGTGGGAATTTTGTTAATGTCGTCTTGGCTTATGTGGAAGAGAAACTCCATTCTCTTTCCCAGCCAGTCCTTGTGTTTCGAAACAGCGATATCCAGGATGTTTAAGTCCTCCCTTTCGGATGTTATCCATAGTGTGGTTGTTACTTGGGGGACATTATTGATAATGACCTTCGTCACCTTCTGGCCAAGGTAACTGGGTGTCATCGTTAGTTCATCGGAATGAAGGATTAGCGTTGAGAATTGCTTTGCCAACTCTTCATTCTGAAAAACCACCAGTACGTTTTGTTGCCAGTTGCAGTAGACAAGAGGTCGCCAAACAAGTCTGGCATTTGACAATACAGCTCGTAGGGTAAACCATCCAATCCAGGCGACTTATCCCTCGCGCAGCCCGCCATCGCATCCCGCACGTCAGCGGCTGTGATGGGACTTTCACAACACTTCGCTTCTCTTGCCGAGAGCCGCGGCAGGTCGGTCAGGTAGGCACTGAAATCCATCCCGCGTTCCGACCCACCACTCGTACCAAACAGTCGAGCAAAGTGCTGTTGAAAGGCCTCACACATTCTTTCGGGTTCGAGTAAACTGCATCCCTGTTGATCTATTAGAGACCGAATGGTGGCTCTGTTGCCACGCTGCGCCTCCGCTACCCGGGCCTCTCGCGCAGCTTCGATCCCTTCGTTCCTTAAGGCACGCATTTTAGCTCTGACGACGCAACCTTCGTGCTTGGCGTTGAGGTGTTGGTCGAGGGCCATCCTCGCAGCCAGCATGTTGGTTGCGCCGCCAGTGGTAAGTGCCTCTTCTAGTTTCTTAACTAGATCTCCCTCTACTCTATTTCGATCTATCGCTAATTCTTTGCTAAACCTAATTGATTCCGATTTTATTGCCATTTTCAGGGCGTACCACCAGCGATTGTTAACGACGGCTCCCGTCAGCGCCCTCTTAATTAACTCGCTAATCCGGTTCCTGTAAACCTGTCGCGCTAAGGGCGACGTGTTTAGTTTCCAGTAACCGGGACCCTGTCTATGTGTTTTATCTAAGTCGAGCGTACACGTCACAAATTTGTGATCTGTGTAGCTGACTATTTTAAATTGTGGACATCCTACACTATCCCTATCCGCTGTCCTGCATAGAATTCTATCTAGATAAGATCTCGACGATCCGACGCGGTTTGTCCAAGTCCACGTTGGCACGTTCGGATGGTCGAGTCGGAACCTGTCAGACAAATGGAAACGTCTGAGTAGGTCTTTGAGGCACTTACACCTCCTTCTATTCCTATCCATTCCCACATATTCTAGATGCGTGTCCAAGGTAGCGTTCCAATCCCCTACTAACAGTAAAGGTCTAGACGTACCCAGTAAAACCTCTAGACGCCTGAAGAAATCCGCCCGACCCGTTAAGGACGGTGCATAAACTGCCATCAGACGGAATGCACACCCATTTCTGCCATCCACGTCCAAGACAACCAGCCTACCCTCCGAGTCTAGGAATATTGCTCTTACTTTTACATTTAGACTCTTTCGAAAAAGCACCGCGGTACCTCTACCACCCATGTTCGGCAGACAGGGAGAAAAATAAATGTCAAAAAGGGCCCGCGGCTTGCTGAGTCTGGTTTCACTGATAGCTACTATATCCACGTTCAGTGACTTGATGTCGTTTAGAAGGTAACCTTGCTTCCAAGCCGACGCCAAGCCACGCGCATTCACACAACCTAATTTAAGCATAATTGACGTTTACGAAAATTGTGTTTCACACACAAACATTGGAAGAGAAAGAGGCAAGAGGGAAGGTCACTTACTCATTTCGAAAGTTTCATTTTTTTCTTCTTCTTTTGTAGTGTCTTTGATGAGGTGTTTGTATAGTTTTTTTGGAGAGGTATCGTTGAAACCCGCCTACCGCATTTGGAAATATTGTTTTCAGTGTATGGTGTTGTGTTTGCGTTATGTGTACAATTTTTATGTGCTTCGGTGGTGTGGTGCGCGGATGATTGTTTGTCTTAAAGTCATCTTCACAGATGTCCGTGTTGGATACAATGTAATCCATTAATATTTTATTGTCTGTGTCTATTGCAGTTAGTTGTGTGTGTGGTTTTGCGGGTTCATTGATTTTTTGATTGTCTAGGGGGATACTGTCCGGAGTTAAATATCTCCCTGCTTTACTTCCTTGTTTGGTGGGCTTTTTTGATCTTTTCCTTTTACCCCCTGTGGCTATTTGCCATTCCGTCAAACTTTCGTCGTCCGACGTATCAGAAGGGGGTAAAAGCAAAGCATTTGTGTTAATATGTATGCTTGTAGAAATTGTTGATGTTTTGTGTGGTGTTTGTGTTGTTATGGTGTTAGGGGTAGAATTTGTCTTCTCGTCACTGTTTTCTGTCTTTTTAGTTGTCGTCCTGGGTGTTGGTGTGGGTCTATCTTTTGGTTCAGCATGATGAATTGGTTGCGTCGTCAACGGCGATTTTGTTGGTACTGTTTCTTTTCTTGGTGATGTTGTTGGGGTTTGTTTGCTGGTTTGTTGTTTTTCTTCTTGGCATTGTTCCACAATTGAGTGTGTTGGTGTTGGTGTTGGCAACAAGGGTTTTTTATTTGTTTTCTGATTTGTTCTTTCTTGTTTTTTCTGTGCCAGAGCGCACTTGGCAATTAATGCTCTGAGCTGCCACAGTTGTAGCATCTAGGCTTTTTGCCTTCTGCCACAACATATAGGCTTTGCCCATTTTCTAGGTGGATCCTATCGGGTAGGTTTTCGATAGAAGCCCCCTCAATCTGGATGGTCACTACTATTGTTTTTCCACCCCAATTGTCGTTTAGGTATACGGCGGTTTCTAAAATATTGATCTTTTTCAAATGGTTACAGATTGCCCTTGTTATCCATTTGTTCGGGATCTCGGGGGGTACATTTTTAATAGTAATTCTACTCACTCTCTGGCCTTTGCAATAAGGTACCATTTTGATATCATCATTTTCCAAAGACTCGGTAGAGTGAGCTTTTGCCACTTCCTGGTTAGGGAAGCGGACCACTACTGTGTTAAACTGGGGACCCCAGTTTATATATTCTTTTTTTTTTCATTATGATTTTTAAACATTTTTTTATATCTGTTTTTGTAATCTGTTCATTTCGTTTTTTGTTTTATCTTATAATTCTATATATAATGGTCTTATTTTCTATTTGTTCCTTTATGTGTTGAGGTGTATGCAGCACTAAATCTTGCCCACGTGTTGTAAAGAGAGCTCTCGTTTCTATTAGCTCTTCATTTGTAAATGTTACTATTTCTTTCTTCTGACCCAGAGTGTCAGCGAAATTTACTGGTGTTGTTGATTTTTTTATATTAACATCTTCACTATTAGATAGTTCATTTTTATTGTTGCTGTTGTTGCTTTTCTTAATAGTATTCGCGTGAGTTTCATCTTTATCATTTATGTTGGTCGTGGTGGTAGTGGTGGTGGTGGTAGAGTAGTAGTCTCGTTGTTGTTGTTGTTAGTGGTGGTGGTGGTGGTGACAGGGCTGTTACCGCAAGTGGTTGAAGCGTTCACTACCACGTCATTCAGGTTTGCACTTTGCGTGCATAAGTTCTTTTTTTCTTCTCCTAGCGTTCCCAGACTAGGAAAATGCTGGTCTATAAAGGAACGCGACCAGCGTTCTACAATAAAATTTCTCCACATTTTTAATGTCGAGAAGAAAATTACACAAATTAAATAGGGTTGAAACTGCCCCTAGGGGCAAATTCCTCCCTTGGAAAAGCACTCAAACGAAAGTTGGGTGCCTTACACACCTTATTTCCAAAAATGTACACAAAATATGGGCTATAAATAGTCAAAATAAACGATTACCTTCGGAGCCGAAGTGACAGCACGTCCGTAGATAGATAGATAGATAGATAGATAGATAGATAGATAGATAGATAGATAGATAGATAGATAGATAGATAGATAGATAGATAGATAGATAGATGTATCAGTTTACACACGTCGGTCCATGTAAGATCAATAGATATATACGTACATATATATACATATATAGCAGCACACTCAGTCGTTCTTGTTCCGTGGATGAGGAAACACCTTTCAGGCTGCAGAGAGCAACTGATTCCTTCCGGTCCCTTCAGCCTCGTGTCTGGTCCCTCGTGTACTGACATCGCTCCTTTACTCATGTGAGACATGGGCCCTTTACAAACATCATGTAAAAGTCCTTGGACGCTTCCATCAGAGATGTGTTGGCTGGACCTTAAAGACTGCAGACACCCAGGTCTTGAGAGAAGCTGATATCTTGAGTATTGAGGCGATGGAGCAGAGGCCCCGGTTTTTGTACCTTTTTCGGTTTCTCTGTTCGTTCATGCTACCATCATAATGGTGGCGGCGCTGGTTGTTTTGGCCGTTGTTCATGTTGTTGCGGCTGTTATGTATGTATGTATGTATGTATGTATGTATGTATGTATGTATGTATGTATGTATGTAGGATGGATGGATGGATGGATGGATGGATGGATGGATGGATGGTGGATGGATGTATGTATGTAGATGTGTGTGTGTGTGTATGTATGTATGTGTGTTTGTATGTATGTTGTATGTATGTATGTATGTATGTATGTATGCATGCATGCATGCATGCATGCATAGCCACCTCATACTGCTTCACACCTTCCAGCTTTTCCTCCCTCTATGATCCCCTTACATTATTTCAGCCATTGCTTCTTCCTAACTCCCAGTATTAACAGAATCGTAAAAGCCTCTTCATGAATGGCCTTGCGACATTTCTCGCAGCTATTTACATTTCGAGTTGAAATCCAACGGAGACCAACTTTGCTTTTCCTCTTTTGGGAATACCGTGTCGTACTAAGGTCGATGGAATCATCTCACCGCCTCACTTCAAAATTGCTGGCCTTATTCCTAAATTAGAAATCATTAATACTATTTGTTTATCTTTAGTTATCCGAAACCTCCGTCTCATTGACAATTCGTCGTCAAAAAAATAGCAATTCAGGGGGGAAAACTGGGACATACTGTCAACGAGTTATTCCCCTTGATAACTATAACTGCCCACGACTATCAAATTTTTTGCATAGTTGTTTATTTTGTTGGTTTCTTTTTCCAGAATAGCAATTGTATTCGTTTGAACCCTGAAATTCACATGAAAGAATCGACTTACATCAACTGAAAGTGAATGATATGCGGCGGTAGATTTGTGCAACTTCTGTGAATGTTCCTGGATGTCAATGATGGAAGGCTGTGAGTTACAAAAGAAAGATGATGCGGTATTCGAAGAGATTTTGGATTGATGATAAATGTCTGTTGCCTTGGTTTTGTTAAAATTAAACTCGGTCTACCTTATTCTCTATATGGACATTGTAGTTATAGATTAATCATCATTCCTACTTGTCGTTACGTTACTTAGCCCGTCGGTAACGTTTTCACGTGATCAGAGAAAAAAAGAGGGAGAGAGAAAGAGAAGATAAGGCGAACAGTGAGGTAGAACGAGAGAGAAAGAAAAAAAGAACAGAGAACAGACGAAGAAAGAAGCTTCCATGACATTATAGTAGGGGGAACGTAATGTTTATTACGTGGCTAAAAAGTTAGTTGAAGGTAGTGATATAGAGGAGAGTTAGAAATATAATTTTAGCAGAGGGGTGATGTTAAAGAAAGGCACAGCGAGAGAGAGAGGAGGAGAGGTGCTGTTACTGTTGTTGGTGCTAGAGCTGGTGGTGGGGGTGGCGATGGTGAGTACATGAATTGAACTAAATCTTTTATTATCACCTATTACTTAACACATCCCAAACTTGCCATTCACTTCCGAAAGAAACCAGTTTCCCCTTGGCCTGTCTTATGCAGTGGCTATCCACAAATCACAAGGGCAGACATTTGATCGAGTGGGGGCTGTTCTTGCCTGAACCTGTATTCGGCCATGCTCAGCAACATGTTGCATTCTCAAGGGCTGGCAAATTATCCGATGCGTGACTTAAAGCTATCAACACTGACAAAGAAAGGAAGAGATGAGCGATAACTTACACGAAGAACATAATCTGCAAAGAAGTATCCTTCTCTACTCTAGGTACAAGGCCCGAAATTCTTAGGGAAGGGCCAGTCCATTATATCGACTCCAATACGCAACTGGTACTTAATTTATCGACCCCGAAAGGGTGAAAGGCAAAGTTGATCGCGGCGGAATTTGAACTCAGAACGTCAAGACACACGAAATACCTATTTCTTCACTACCCACAAGGGGCTAAACACAGAGAGGACAAACAAAGACAGACAGACATCAGACAGACAGGCAGCCCCAGTAGTTATAGCAGCAGCAATGGTAGCAATAGTAGTAGTAGCAGTGGCAGCAGTAGTATTGGTAGCAGCAGCAGCAGAGGTAGCAATAGTAGTAGTAGTGACAGCAGCAGCAGTGGTAGCAGCAGCAGTAGTAGTAGCGGCCGTAGAAAGTTATAAAGTTCACCAAAGGTAGTCTTTTGTAAATCCACACAAAGAAAAGCGTGATGTTTTTAGAAAGAAGGAAAAAAAATGGATGTTTACAGAGGCAATTGTGGGTATTAAAGATTTTAAAGCTGATCAATTGTGTGTTTGAAAACTGTAGATATGTAAATTTGTAAATTTCTTGACTTATTTTGAACAGAATTTTAAATACTCACAAGATATTGTAGATATTCCAGTCTTTGAGAGTTATTTTTCCCCGTTGCTAAACTGGGTCATATTAGTGTTTCTATGGCTTGTCAGAGCAGCGAGGAACATGTACAGCCGCTGTGAAGGCTGGCGTTCCTCTAATCTTTTATTATTATTATTATTATTATTATTGTTTCTTTTTTTTTCTTCTTCTTTCAAATTTGCTTCCATTTCTTGCCGAGCGTCTTCCCGACTCCTAGGGCAAAGAAACTCATAGTATACATTGGTAGGCCATTAAACCAAACTCAATAGTTCGTTCATTTTTTTTTTAAGGTTAAATTAAAATACATCGGCAGTAACAGCTCTCACAGCGACAATGCTCTTCTCAGTACGTGTGATGTACCAGTTAAGACAATCTTTTGCACTTCTTGCAGGGATGGTAAGCCAGGGATCATTCTCATATAATTTTCGGTTCCCTTCTTGATCATTCCTAGTGCTCCTACGATCACTGGTATTGTAACCGCCTTGAGATGCCAAATTTTCTCAATTTCAATGAGCAGGTCTTTATATTTTCTGAGCTTGTCAAACACTTTCGCCGAGATATTATGATCACAGGGGATGCTCATGTCGATCAATAAGCAAACTTTATTGTTTTTGTCTGGTTTATTGGCTTTGATGGTTCGGTCTGTATGTACTGGAAAGTCCCACAGAATCGTTACATTTTCTCCTTCAGTTACAGCTTCAGGGTGGTGATTATACCACTTGTCGGCAGTTTTGATATTGTAATGCCGACTTATTAGCCAGTGTAGATATTGGCCAACTCTCTCATGTCTTAATTTATACTCCACTGGTGCTAAGACTTTACATCCAGAGATTAGGTGGTCCACTGTTTCAATCATGTCATTGCAGAATCGGCATTTTAGGTCTGCTCCATTTTTGATTACATTGGCCTGGTAGTTCCGGGTTAATAGGCTTTGATCTTGAGCAGCCAGGATGAAACATTCGCTCTCTGCTTTTAGCCCTGAGCTCCGTAGCCACTGATGGGTTTGCTTCTGGTCAACATCAGCTTGTTTGCTGCGGGTCACATATTTGCCGTGCAGAGGTTTCTCCTCCCACCTATCAGCCAATTGCTCGTGCGCTTTTTTCGTTGCCATCATTTTCACTTTCTTTGCAATAATAGTTGCCGTACTTCTCTCGGGTTGTTCAGTTTGGGTAATCCTGCACGAGATCAATAGCAAATTTTTTGCTTTCCTTTATGATAGAATGAAGCTTCTTTCGTCTCTCGTGATTTTCCACGAGCTTTAGCATCCAGTCATTCGTTATTATTATTATCATTATTATTATTATTATTATTATTATTATTATTAATTATTATTCATAGTTTTATATTTTATAGCGTGCTTTCACTTCACTACCGAGTGCAGCTCTGTGTGCCTTGGGTATGTGCTGTGGTTTGTTGTGATGCTCTGATGGTTATTGTATGGAAAGTGTTCTGCGTAGGATGTGTGCAGTGCCTAGTAGTGCAATTTTCTGTATGTTATATGTGTTTGTAAGTCCTGGTGTTTTTGTTATGTATTTGTCTGAATATTTTTTTATCATGCCTAATGCACCTACTATGATTTATTGTTTCTTGTCCATCTCCAGATATTCTGCAGTTACTTGTAATATTTCTTTTCATTACATGTTTTTGGTAATTTCTGGTGGGGAGGCTTTGGTCTTGTGCTGCAATTAAAAATCCCTCTGTTTCTGCTTTGAGTCCTGAGCTTCTCAACCATTGCTAGGATTTTTCTTTGTCTATTTCTTTTGCGTTTAGTTTAGTCCAGTATTTACCATGAAGGGGCTTTTCTTGCCATCGTTTTATCATGGTTCGTTGCTGTTCTATTTTTAGTTTGGATTTCATTTGTTTTATAGTTTTTGTTGTTTCTTCATCTTCTTCTTCTTCTTCATGTTTATTAGGTGGTATGATTTCTTGTTTGTATTTGTCAGCTTCCTTAAATACTGAGAACAGTTTTTTGTTTTGCTCGTGTTTTGCCGCTATCTGGATCAGTTTTCCTTCCTTCTGAAGTAGATATTTTTGCAGTCCTATGGTGGTTATTTTATAGTAGTTTTCCAGCTGTATAAGGCCTCTACCACCTTCTATACGTTGTATATATAGTCTTTCTATGTCAGATTTTGGGTGATGCATCCTAGATCCTGTCATTATTTTTCTTGTTTTCCTATCTATTTTGGTCAGTTCATTTCGTGTCCAGTTAAGGATATTGTAGCTGTAACTTATAACTGGGACAGCTAAAGTGTTGATACCTATTATCTTGTTTTTAGCATTAAGCTCTGTGTTTAGTATTGATCTAACTCGTCTATAATATTCTTTTTTCATTTTCTCTTTCATTTGTGTGTGTTGTGTCTTATCTAGTTCATGGATTCCTAAGTATTTGTAAGTTTGGCTTTGGTCTAATTCTTTTATTTCATTGGTTTTATCTAGTGTGATGTTGTTACTCTTAACTAGTTTTCCTCTTTTCATGGTTACTTTGGCGCATTTCTCTAATCCAAATTTCATATCTATTTCTTTGGTAAA